>NC_046222.1:66189056-66492947 GCF_009819885.2 Catharus ustulatus
ATGGTGATACAGAAAAAACCTTTAAAGAAGCATTCAAAAATGATCATAGCTTCCACAAATCAAAGCTAAAAACATTTTGAGGTTTGTATATTAGTTTTTGACACCCTTAAGCCTTATCCTATGATGTGTGAAAGTGCTGTAGACACTTTACTGTTAATAGAAAAAGGCAAACACAAATCAATACCTTCCTCTTTAGTGAGCAGCAGTGTTGGACAACTCCTGTCTGCCCCTGTTACTGTGTATTATTGCTTGGTGGCTGAAGATAAGATTGATTTACTTTCCCCTCAAATTCTCGTTATAAATTTCCTGCTACAGTACATTCATTTTTGAGAGAAGAGTAAATGAATTGCTGGGTTAGAGATGACACATACTTGTGGTGCAATATAATAACTGTTAACATCCTTCTGGGAGAACAGGGATATTATTTCCATGTGACTGTTATTGTTCACTGTCCCTGCCTTAATAAACAAAGCATTTTCTTCTTCTTTTTGACATGCAGTCACAAACAATGAGCATGGAACATCAAATCTCAAGGTTACTCTTCTTTTGCTTATGGAGAGAAAGCCAGGTAGTGAGCTCAAGGTCCTAAGCAGGGGTTTTGGGGCAGCACACAAATGACAATTTTTTTCTGGAAAAGGGTTTATTTAACAAAATGTGCAACCTATTTGGGCATAGTTACTTAGATGATCAGTCAGGAGTTTAAGTATTTTTGCCCTTGCCCTTTCTGTCTGTATCTTTCTGTCCCTGGGTGAGATTAAGCCATTATGTCTTTTCTGGAATCTTACTGCAATACAAACAGATCAAATTGTTTTGTGTTTCTTAATTTATAACACCTCTTGCTAAATGAACTTGCTGAAACATTTAGTGATACAGTTTCAGAGCACGATTTAGAATTTTAGCAAATATGATTAATCATAAACTGTGGAAACTTAATCGCTATGTCGTAGCAACACACACTCATACATATACAACCCTTATTACTTCCTATGTCCCACAGTAACTGACAAAGCAATGTCAAAAGCAGTGCCTGTAGTACATATGTGATATGTTTTTCATAAGCATGGATATCCTCTTTCTTCTTAATTTATTTTCTTTGAAAATCTACAAGGACAGCAGTAATCAGCAGTAAGTTGTCAGCAGGGCTGACCGAAAATCTTCAGTTGAAGTTATAACAAAAATCAGTATCTTACAGAAAGTTTTGTTCATCCTTCTGCTATTTTTTTGTACTGTGAGTGCTCCATTTTCTCTTGATTTTCTAATTCAAATATGTGTTTTTTCTTACTAAAAACTTCTAAAAAATTCTGTTCAAAATGTAAATATTTTCTTGTATTCATGGTGAATAAAAAAATCCATATACATTAATAATTGATATTATTTCTTTATTTTTAATCATAAAAGAGGACAAGATGAAAAAGAATTATCCTTCCCAAACCAAATATATGCTTACACACATGGTTTTGTATATAATGATGTTTGATGACTAATTTTTTTAAGGCATAGCAAAAATGTGAATGATTATCTCTTGATGAAAAACAGATAATCAATCTAATAAAATCTCCTTGTGGAAATAAATTATCTATATGCTGAAGTGACCCATAGTTAAGACATAACTCCAAGAATAATGAATACTGTGAAAAGTTTCTGGCCATAAAATGCCTTTACTTCTTCCATATCTCAGAACTGTTCTTTTCCTTACTTTACATCTATTTTAGCCAAAAGGTATTACTTAGAACATTTTTCATGAGGACTAGTGATCTTGTGTGGTGGTGCATGTTGAAGTTTATCTTTAAAGCTGAAAGAGATGACCCTTATTCTTCTGCAGTGCAGTATCTGCTGCCTTCTTATGATACCGGGGAAAGAAAACAGCTTAATCTATAGAACACTCTCTTGACTAGCTGTAAACACTCATGATGCCACCTACATATAGTTACAAGTACTTTAAGTTAGAAAATCTTAGAGTGATTTATATCAGAAGAGAACTCTGGAGATCATCTAATACAACCGCATGATCAAAGGAGTCAGCACAAAGCAGGCAACTGGAGGCAGTGTTTGATAAAGATCTGATTATCTTCAAGGTTGGAGATACTGCAGCCCCCTTAGATAACCTCCTTTTGACACTTCCTACTGCTAAAAATATAATTATAAGTACCTATTTTGAATACTCTTTGATGATTTGCTTTCAACTTGGTCTTCCATAGATCCTCTTCTGCAGAGTATTTCAGCTTGCTGTGACTGAGTCATTACTATTGCTATCAGTGCCAGCTGTGTGGATATTCCCAGTCCGGTATTCAGTCACTGTTGAGATATATCGGCTCACTTACAGGACATCTAAAAATAATCAAATAACTGTCTTTTGATTATGAATAAGTGTTCTGTTTTAAGCAGAATTGCAGGATCTCTGCTCTGTGGATCTCATTTATATGTTGCACAGGGAGAAACACAAAATTTATGTATGTATGTGTAGTGAACAAGACAGAAAATAGCAAGAAAATAATATGGTCTTATCCTTACTGCATGTGATTGCCATTTTGATGAACTGGACTCTTTCTTGCCCTTGGCCACATAGTCCTCATGTAATGCTTGATAATAATTCTGAAGAAACTGCTCACAAGTATTGTACAGTGATCATTGTTTTTTTATTTTATAAATTAAGTTCTACCATATAGAACTGTTGAATGTTACCAGCAACACAAACTGCCTTAAATCTGTGTTTATCTTTGCAGATGTTTGGTATTGTTTTCTGTCTCATCCTTTTTTTTTTTTCCTCTATGGTTCTCTGTGCCCAAATCCTTATACATATGACATGCAATTGGATTTAATTCAAGTGTCTAGAAATGACTGAACAATATTCATATAACTGAAGCATTTAAATGAGTCACCATCATTAAGATGAAATATGCTTTCCTCTTTGTTCAGTAAGAATAGCCCATCTATCACTTATCCATTAAAATTCATTTTGACTTTTATAATTCAATTTAAAAATGTTTACATTTCCTAAGGGATTCAGTAAGTAAATATACTGATGATAATTAGCAACTCAATTATATAATTAATATTTTCCAATTTTTGAATGAAAAAAAAAATTATTGTGTCTTACAAACAAACAAGATGGTGATGAGCAATATGAGTTTAATGATTCAAAAGCTTTGGAAAAGTGAACCATTTCACATGCATTTTTAAAGGGTATTTTGATAAAATTGCAGCGCCAGCAAACCAGAAATGCCTGTGAGTTCAAAAAGATTTGGAGCAGGGTAAAGAAGATTGCTTTGAAGAAAAATAAATAAGAAAGGAAAAGCTGCACAGAGCTATAAATAGTCACAAATGAGATACTTAGAAATTGTTGCTCTGGTGTTTACTGCAATGAATTAGGAGTGAATAACGAATCTATTTATGTCATGGTGGCCAGGCTCCCTGTTTGACAGAGAAGTCTGTTAAAGAATTTTTTAGATGGCAGGCCATATACAAACTTTTTTAAAATTCCAGGATTAAGAAATATTTATGTTTTTTGTTACTAACCAACACAAAATGTGAATATTTTTCAGAAGGTAAGTGCTTCCTTAAAAAAAACCCACAAACCTAAACCACAAAAAACAAACAAAACTCTAAACAAATCTGTTTCTGACACAAAAAGTAAAGTAGTACTTATAAGTATTGTTTTTCATAAAAATCTAACTTGTCTGCCTTTTAAAAAATTAGATTTATGTCTGATTGTATCCTTGAGAAACACAGCATCAACCAAATAGCCTGGAGCAGCTTCCATATAATGCCAAGGGAAGAATAAAATCTTTATAGTTTCAAAAGATCTAGGAGCCTTACTTTAATATGTAGGCAGTGCTTTTTGAAAAACCATCAAGCCTATGAAATTGCACACTTTATTCTTAGAATAGCTGTGATAGCTAGAGAATTTCTCAAGAAGTTCATGGAAAAGTCATCATAAAGAAGAGGATATTTAGTGGGCCTGTCATCATTGCAGAACAGCAGGTAAGAGTAAATGACAGTCAAATGTGCCATGGAAAGTTTCATTTAGTGATGATGCAGATGTGGTATATTTGCTGTCTTTCTGAGCTGGAGTAAAGACATGCTCATGAATGAGCAGGATGTGTGCTTGATCATGCATGAGCAACGCTAAACAGAGCAGAAGGGACGAGCTCCATAAGCAAACCTGACCTTGCAACACTGTTTATGCTGTGGTTTTGTTTTAGGGAGTAAAACATATTCTAGATGGGATCTGACCAGATTCTAGTATTTTACCAAATTAGAATTCCAGCTGTAACCTGTGGCAGTTTTGCAGGAAGGGCTTACAAGTTTTAAAGGTAATGTCACAAAGATCAATAGACACTAGTCTGAGCGTTATGCCCCTATCTCTTGAGCTCCAAAGGTCTTTAGAATAAATTTATGGATACTTTATGTATGTAAAAATGGTGGATAATAAAAATACTTCCTAAAATTGCCTTTAGTTTTGAGAAATATGAGGCAGCTAAGGATTTGGCTGCCTTTCCCTCTTGAAAATTGTTTATTTTGGTTTTTTGGCTCCTTTTTAGTCTAAACATCAGAGATAAATTGGAGCAGTCAGCATGTTATACCTCTTTTGCAACTTAAGGAAAACAGAACGAGAAACAGGAACATGAAAACAATGAGACTTTTTGAGGTCTTTTTCTTTTCCAGTGACTTTGGATCCTTTTCTTAGTCTCTTTTCAGAGTAGTGGAAACTATGACATATTCAGCAGCTACTCAAAGTCAGAAATAGCTCCTTACATCTGGCAAAGGAAAAATCCCAAATCTACCTTGCATATTTTGGCTAAAATTTTAAAATAATTTTTGCCTCACAGTAGAAATAAAAGCTAATTGGTACCTAACCTTGCTTTTTAATCCTTTATTCTCAATTTGATGTATTCTTTTCCTTTGTTTGCCTTTCATATTTATTAACCTAAAATTTAAAAAAAAAATCTCTGGTAGTGCAGCTGCAGCAACATCTCTTCCTTTAAGCTGAAATACTGAACTCAGATGTTCATATGAAACTCATTGAATAAGCAGAGTCTCCTCGGACAGTCACAGCCACAGGCAGTTGGCCTTCACTGTCAATTCCTTCACCACCACAGAACACAAAACAATATTTTGAATACACTGTATTCTGTATGTCATTCTATGAAGTGACACATTAGAATGATGCTGAGAATAAACTTAGGTTGTTTTTTCGGTTCATAAAGTTTTTTTTCTGCTGATGTTTTGGAAACAAACATAGAAATATATCTTTTGTTCTGAGGTAAAATACAAATTGTTCTTTAGGACATATTGTTTTTCTCTTGCTCATTCATCTTGATTTTTGTAAACGTTCTTAATACAGCTCATTCAAGTAGATATCTTTTATTTTCTTGAGTCCTTTGCCTTTCTTAAGTTGAAGATATGCAATTTGGAGAAGGAAGCTTCCTTCTTGGTAAGTAGAGAATTCAGCCAATTAGATCCTTGCCTGTTGTGCACCTCTCATATCTTGGTTCCCATCACTGCAGAACATAAACATCATTCTTAATTACAAACTGTCATGTGTTTCAAAGACATCAAAACCATTCTTCTAATTCCAATCCCACTGACATAGGAAAGAACACTTCCCACTAGATCAGATTACTTAAAGCCCCATCCAACCTCCTAGGGATGGGGCGCTCATAACTTTTCAACCCTTTCAGGTGCCTCAACACACTCACAAGGAGGAATTTTTTCCCAATATCTAATCTAAATCTAAGTTCTTTCAGGTTAAAGCCATTCCCCCTCATTTTATCACTACATATCCTTGTAAAAAGTTACTTTCCAGTTCTTGTGTTGCCCCTTTAGATACGGAAATGCTGCTAAAAAGTCTTCCTGTCAATAAGGAAAAGTCTAAAATTTGGTTCAAAACATTATGCATGTTTACTTCATTAAACCACCTGGAGTTAATTTCTTACATGCCAAGTACACACACTGGCTTTCAGAGCCAAAAGATCAGTGGGGAAAAAATAGACAAATCAATTTTAAAGACCAATTTGAACATTTTATGTTCTTCTTTTCTCTTCTTTTCCAATGACATATTACAGTAATTTTGTTTCATTGGCAGCTCTTTTATTCTGATAATTCCAGAATGCAGAATTATCTGGAAGATACAATTTCCTTCTACCTTTCTCTTTCTTTGACCTTATTCATTTTAAGTTGTTGAATTTCTATCTGATCACCTATTTATGCTATGTGAATTATTGGCTGAGGCTGATGTCACTTAAAATTGCATATATATCCTATTAAATTTGAAACCTTTGCCACCCTGAGAAGGATATGTGGGGTGTGTGAGGTGATGGGTTTTTTTGTTTTTCCTTTTTTACCATTAAGCATAGGAATAATTTTATAGCTTATCTCACTTTACACTGCATTATTCTTACCCAGATTTCTTCAAGTTCAAGACCTTTATAATAATATAATAATTAAAATTTATTAAAATGTGAGATATATTCTAGGATAGAATGCCATGTTCCTTTAGAATCATATTCTATTATTCAAGTCATATGAGAAGAAATCTGTTGATTTTCTGAGTGCTTCTCTCAACTTTTCTGTACAGCTTTAAAGCTAAAATATATTATTAAGCCTAAGTCATAAGCAATTTTTCACATTTCAGCTTTTCAATTAATTTTATTCTTGAGGAATGCCTGCTCTTTTGTTTTCTGCTATAATGGTTTTTAATCCATTAACATGCTTTATATACTTGTGGTTATAAAAATAAGTTGCATCTGAGGTATCAAAATTGCTTTCATTATAAACTGATTTCATTTGTTGTTTCTAGTCACATTTCTCTAAATCCAGCATTTGGCTTACAAATTGATTAAACTAAAAAATAATTTCAAACAGGTTTTGATGACTTCCAGTTCCTCTATATCTTAGTTGGAAGGACTTCAAAATTATAATGAAAAAGAAAAGATCTCAAATCTGGTTTGATTTTGAAATTTCATCAATCAGATAGAAGAAACATGTAGTTCTTTATCAAGTAATAGTAATTCATCTTGAGTATAATCCAAGTCCAAAGATTTTTAACTTCATTTTTTTGTCTGTTTATTTTGTTGATGTTTTTAATATAAATTATCAATTCAAAATATATTTAATTAATATAAGATTTTCTGAAATACTGGGTTAAAATATATAGGTTATTATTCATATTAAAAAGAGAAACTAAATTTATTTTGAAAAATATGTGTTTTAATTATTATTAAATTAAAATAAATAAAGTTAAATTAAATTAAATTAAATTAAATTAAATTATTGATGAAAGAATTGCTTTGGCCTGTTGTTTCATGTAGAGCATTACAATCTCAGCACTGACTTAGTGAGAAAATCAGTGTCAGAACTAGCTAAGAAAATAGCTGATTAGATTGATAATGTGTTCTTTAAAAACTCAATATAAATTTGTAAACATATTTGTCAAATTTATGGGATTTACAAAAACCGCCTCAATTGTTCAGGAAATTTATGAATCGCAACAATATTGAAAAGAGTTGAAAAAAAATCAGTGGTCTTGACAATAAACCTATTTTCTGATGCTTTATATGTCAAAATAAGTTTAAAACACTTTACATTCCTACCAATTCTAAATAAATAAACAAAGGTGTTTCATTGGTTTAAAAAATGTAATTAGACTATCAGAGATTTATTCCATTTTCTTTCTGTTGAATGACACTTTGAGATATATTTAGGTCCATTTGTAGATGTGTCTGTAAACAAGTGCATATAGAAATCTTAAAATTTTTGTTAAAATGAAAAGTAATTCTTATGCTTAAGAGATGATTAACTTTGCCAGAAATCATAACTAACCTGAAAGTTATGAAGAATTTATTGGTGAAGACAGAAGAGTTAGTGATACAGATATCAATATGTCAGCTTAGGATATTCTGCCTAAAAAAATTTTTTAATATTAAAGTTGGACTACTGGTTCCAGAATTGTGGAAGTGCTCAACAGGTTACTGGTAGAGACAGAATGAGCTTTACTACTTGGTAGAACCATTAAGTATAAAGTTTATTTTTTCAAGTTTCTCTAATGTTATTTCTAACCTTCCAGGTTGGGGAATCTGACAGTATTGCCACAGGTTTTTTTCACTCCTTGTTTGATTCTCAAAATAAATCCATTAGATACAGATCTACTTTGAACTGTCGACTTTTTGGAAGGTGTCAGGAATCTGGTTGCACTGATGGATTTCTATTGTTTTGGCTTGGTTTTTATTTTTGGCCATATATAATCTCCACCACTGTTTCCTAGGGCACAAATCATTCTCCTGAGATGCATAAACCTTCACAGAGCTTCAATGTATCTTGCTCTCTGAGCTGCATGTCTGTTTTGTTAACTGGTGCTGCAGGTTACTCATGTTTCTAAGGTAGCACTGTTAAAGGCTAAGATTCACATCTGCTTCACTCTAGAAATAACTATTTATGATGTCAGGTGATGCTCAGTGTGAGGAAGAGGAATGAGATTAACAGTAGTAGATTTTAAGCACCAAATATGAGATATATATTTATAGTGCCTAGATTTGCATCCTCATTGCAAATATTCAGTGTATCCTAACCTAGAAAACTTTGGTTTATCTTATTCTGCCATGCTGTCAATACATGAAATAGCATGAGCTAGCATATAGTAATTTCGAAATGATTCCTGATATCCTGCCATATTCTGATACTGTATAACTGGAATTATCAAACTGACTTCTCTATTTCAAGTATAGTTCAGAAGAAAAGTGTAGCCAGAGCTGGAAAATACATTTCCAGTCTTATTTTCTGAAGACGACATTTACTATTAATTCAGATGTTGCATAAAATGAAAAAAATCTCTGAAACAGCATTATTATCATCATGCAGTTTCTTCCCAGCTCTCCTAGCATACGATAGACTGCATTTTATTCTTTTGTCGTTTTTTTCCAACTATTTTTTTTAAATTAAATTGTTTCCTTTACTAGTCCAGAAGCTATTAAGCCCAGTGGATAGTAAGACATAATCTGAATGCATAGCTTCCTTTGTGAAATAGTGTTAAGGAATAAGATTTCATTGTTGGTATAGGCTTCCTAAGGGCTAAAGCAAATAAACCAACTTAGTGCTTTATTCTGTTTACATAACTGTTAGCACTTTTCATTTTTCAGTTTTACCTGATAATATAATTATTTTTTTTTTACCTCCAAGGCAGCATGAAATGATACAGAAAAAAATTGCTTCCAGGAAATGGGATTGTTAAATTCCTTGCTTGACACCAACAGAAAGAATACATTCACTGAAGCACTTATTTGTGTTTTATTAGCTTCAATCAAAATATTAGAACCCACAGTGAGATGTTAAGTATGATCTATATCAGAGATCTGCTATTCTAAAGAAAATAAAATATCTGCCGCTTCTCTATGAAAAAAAACCAAACTAACCCTAGGCCCTGAAATTGTAAGAAAAATCTGGGAAGAATTTCACTCTGCTTTCTTCTTTTAAAAAGCATGCAGGATGTGAGATCTGTTCAAGAGTTCTGAATTCATATCCTATAATAGAAAAGTCTAGATAAATAACTTTTAAATTATTATTTATCCCTACATTAGTTTTGAGAAAAAAAGTCTTAGAGTTTCTTTCCCTCTTTAGAGTACAAAGTCTCTTGTTTGTCAAAATGATTTCCAATTCCTTTTCACTTTACACTTTTGAATTTACGATTGTACTAAAAATTCTCATAAGAATTGCAAATATTTCCACAAGAGCTGGTTTAAAAGTTTCTGAAATGAAACCAGGACATTATGAGAAATTATTCTGATCTTCACGCAGATGTGTGGCCCTTTACTATACATACATTTTTCCACAATTCAGGATCCTAGACATTATCCCTGCCCTACTGCACATTACCATAAATTCATGGTAAGTTTCAGGGGTGGGGAATTTCCTGTATCAACCCAGACTGAGATGACTTACAGAGTTATGCTCTATAGACACTTTGTAAAGATGCTACCACCACAGAGATCAACTACAGTCTATTTAGATCCTTCCCCAGGCATGCTGGGGATTCCAGGGTCTCCTCTAGATGAAGCCAAGCTGGGAAATAAACATTTTTTACCTTCCTTGACTACTATAATTATAAAGTTGAAGAAAAAAATGCAGCTGTCTCCCACACTGCTCACGTAAGACATACCAAATGTAGAAAACATTTCAATACTTTGTAAGGTTTCTGCATTGGAGGTCTTGGGTAAGTTTCAGTACAGGTACGGGTTCTATCAAATTTTTACATAATTGAATTGTGATTAAAACTTATCAGGCCTTTTCCATGGTCTTGGTAATGATGGGTATGTGATAATTACTTTTATTGTTCCTGTCACCAGTAACTGTAATCTAGAGCTCCAGACTATAGATGTGCATCACTGTAACAATAGATTGTTGTTTGCAGGCTGTAGCTGTGTGGTTCTGCAGGGTGGCTGACATAAATAAGGTTATGAAAAGTTGAGGGGAATTAATAAAAGTATTTATGTAACAGAAGATAACTCCTTGTCGAAGATTTAATTTGACTAGTAGTTAGTTTGCTCCACAATCCATTCATTGAAATGGAAGTCTCTTATTAACTTTAATGGAAAGGAAATTAGGCTGCTGTCAAGTATGGAGAAACATCTCCAGTTCAAAGTAACACCTCAGAAAAAAGAGTATCTTTAATTCCTGTACTTAAACTTCTTAGCATTTTAGGCACACCCTCTTAGTCTGTGACACAAATTAAATACAGGAATAAGATGTCATTAGTTCACAGGGATAACTTTATTTTGCATAGAACAGGGCAGATGGCTTCAGTCAAGACATCAAGACATTCAAGTTTGGTTTGTTTTTGAGCTCTGGTGCAGCAGACTGGCTGATGTAAGATCTTTTTGGTTTAGAAAGGAGCAGGTAGGAAAAAAAAAACCAACAAAAAAAAAAAAAAAAAGAATCATACTTCATGAGGGAACATGAGAAAAAAAGTTTTTTCCTTTCCTATATTGACGTCAAAGGAGATCATCAAAGACATAGTGATTTTTTTTACACGATGAGTTGGTTTTTTTGGTTTTTTTTTTCAGAAGCAAATGCAAGTTTCTATCTCTAGAAAGAGTTTTCAAAGGAAACTGGAACAAGAAGTACTTCAGCTACAGATTTTTCCTATGTTAAGACAGTCATGATTTTTTATCAGCCACACAACTGCTAATACCATCTGGAGGTTTTACATGACCCTGCTTAAACATCTGCAAATGATCAAGGGGTCTCTTTAAACACAAATATCAAATTAAATTTCCAGAATAAATGTTCAGATGTATTAATACTCCATGTCCCAAACTGACTGGTGGTATAAACAATCTCAGTGCCACCTATGTTGCTAGTATTCTGAGTCTTAGGGATGCACTGAAATCTATTGAATTGTGTTTACTAGCTTCAGGTTTTAATTCTCACATTTATTTCCCAGGTGAAAAGGTGAAACTCATTACTGGGAATAGACTTAGCAAAAGGTCTATGGCCTTTCAAACCCTCTAAAGCTTCAGACAAAGTAATTAGGCAAACTGAACTTAAAAACAACATCACATTTTGATATACTTATTAGCTCTGCATAAGTTTTCCAAGAGATGGAGGGAGAAACAGAGACAGACAGAGAGAGGAATATTTCTGGTTATTTAAAATTTCTGATCAAACTCTTTTCTTTAATTCTTGGTAGGTTTTTGTAATAGAAAAATCTGTACTTTGTGCACTGCGTGAGGCAAAAGCATTTTCCTTAATTATATTTGATAGTTTATCTATCTTCCTATGTCTTCCTTTAGGGAATAAAAAGATTACTAGTTTCTTAAAGCAATAAAGGCAAAATGTCTAAAGCAAATATTAAGTTGTGTTATAATAGCCTCAACTTTTCTAAATTACTCCAATAAAATCCCCAAATTGCTGTAATCAAGACAAACATTGGAGAAGCTCTGCAGGTCAAATGGCAACTTTACTAATGTGTAAAGCTAGCAAAAAGAGCAATAAAAATGAGATTTAAAATACATAAATACGTTTAAAAGCAGCAAATACAGAACATGAACTGCTGTTTTATGCCACCAGTGGGTATGCAGCACACACGTGAGAAAGCAATTCACCTAGTTTTGTTGATATTGAAGAGTTCATTATCCTCCACTGAAAATGTAGAAAAAAATCATGACAACAATAACAACCAAAAAAACAAAGAACAAAAAAAACCCCAAAAGTAGAATAATTGGCATTTAAATTTTTGGGAATCATTATTTTTAAAATTATTTTTCAAAAATTTACTTTTAGCATTTTATTACTAAGAGTGAAAAATACCCAACCCTAAACATATGATCTACAAAATATACCGTAAAGAAACTTCATTGAGAGCAATTAATTTACCCAGGAGATTTTGTCAACAGTTATAACTGTGTTTTACCATAGCCACCAATGATCATTACTAAACTTGCAATGCAGGAATGAGGAAATATTTAACCTATATTTTTCTTGCTCATACACACAATTGCTCTGTCTGTTTTAGTTGGTGCTTTTCATACAATATACCCCTTTATATTATCTGACAGTATCCTGCACATCCCCAAGGGCTACCTATAAAAATCTATGCACATGAAGGGGTACTTATTAGTCTTTCCAGTCCTATTTATATATATCTACTTTATCTATTAATTTACTTATGTAATATTTTTTGTATATATTCTCCCTTATGAAGCCTCCATTGTTCAGAGAATAGTGCTTCAGCCTACTTGCTCTTCTGTTTTAGTGTTTTGAGGCTTTACTGCTCTCCTGAGGATTTTTAAATGCCACCATGTTTCAGTAACTGAAGTAAACAATATTTAAGTTGGAGGCCTGTAGCTAATGATGTTACTGCAGGTGTCAGTGTCAGGTCCAGTCCCATTCAATTTGTCAAAGACCTGGATGGAGGGACAGAGTGCACCCTCAACAAATTTGAGTTGATTCAGAACTTGAGAAAGCCAGTGCTATGCTATGCTGAATTAGGAGGAGCAGTCCCAACAGGAAAAGAGGTGATTCTTCCCCTATGCCTAGCCCTGGAGAGGCCATGTCTGGAGTGCTGTGTCCAGCCCTAGGGTCCCCAGTAAAGTGAAGTCAAGGCACTACTGGAGATGGCCCAGCGGAGGGCTGTGAAAATATTTAGGGAAGTGGAGCACCTGCCTTATGAGGAAACATTGAATTGTGTCTATTCAGGCTTGAGAAGAGATGAACGAGAGAGGACCTTGTCAATGCCTATAGATGCATTATATAGAAGATAGGGTCCGACAGTCTTCAGTGACAGGACAAGGAGCAACCTGAACAAGAGGAAGAACTTGAGGGTAACAGAGCTGCCCATAAAGATTGGGAAATCTTCTGCTCTGGAGATATTCAAAACCCACCTGGAGTTAATCCTGTACAATCTGCTCTAGGACATCCCTCCTTTCACATAACATTGGACTAGATGATCTCCAGTGGTCCCTTCCAACCCTCATTATTCTGTGATTTTATGAAAGGTGCAATTCAAAAGTGTTATATAAGAATATACAAATAAATGTAGCAATAAACCATTAATCTTCTTGTTCTTATACTGATTATTTTCCTGGAAACAAATGAATAGATATAAACTTAAATCAGTAAAATTATTACATTAAATATTATTTTCTTATATTTGTATGTGTACATGTGTGTTGTGTAGCAGTACAACAAGCCTGGATGAACTGGAACTTTCCATTTTACATCAGTGGCTCATGTAAATTTGTTATGCTTTTCTTCATGATGCAATGCCTTTGGCCATGAAGAGAAAAACATGAAGTACCTGTGGCAACAAACAGAAGAGTTAAGCTCGAATTTGGAAATAAATTTATTGTTTACAGAGTCTTACTCAAACTTGTAGACACTTTTCAAAATGTGCATTGGATGTAGCCCCAATGTCACTTAATTAACTGCTAACCTTCTAAAATAGAATCTCATTTTTAATGTTCTCCTGCTTTAATGAATGACATGATTTTATTTTGCATTTTGTAAAAATCCCTTCTAATTGTCGTGTAGCATGTTAACTTCAAATAAAAATGGATAGCTTTAATCCCTTTTATATTGTCTCTGTGTTGTAAACTCAAAAAAATATTCATATTACAATCAATAATGTAGTGTAACACATCAACATTTGTGTTAAAACTGTCCAAACTCAATTTTTCATAAGAAACATAAAAGTAAACATCTTATTTGAGTATCTGTAAACAATGATGAATGCAATTTCCTTCATTTTGGAGTGCAAGAATACTTTCCTGGTTATTAAACTGAATGCAGAACAACAGCAGCCTGCAAGTTTTATTTCTCAAAATAAAAGATATTGTCACCATCTCATGTCAAACCTTTTTATGATACAATAGCAATAGTTCAATGGTGCTAGTCCTGGGTTAAAATCAGTTGTCCTCAGACACTATTCAGCTAATAAATACAGTACTTTTAAATTAAAATTGCTTGTAAGCCTTATTAGGGATAGATCATTTTAGTAAGGCATATGATTTTTTAAATTTGTTACAATTAGTTAGGAGAATTTTTGCCGTGAATTTCTGAAATTTTTTTTTAAGATTGTTGTCTGTAACAAAAAAGGTCAAATAAAGTGTACTTATTTGGGAATAGTCTCAGTTTTAAGTTGTTTTTTTAAATTAAAAGTATTTTATTCAGAAACAGTATTCTTTATAAGATGAAAAAGAAAGAGCCAAAATTGAAAATGGTAGCAAAAAAAGGGAACCATGTGAACAAAACTTGAGTCCATGAAGTGCTTTTTTCCCCTAAGTCTTGTGTAACTCTGCTTCTTTGCAAAGAAGTTCCTGATAAGAACAAAAATTACAGCAGAGACTAATTTGAAATGGTTTTTATGATCCTTTAACTAAGGTTAGTTTCATGAACCAAAATAACCAATGAGGATTGAAAAAGAATTGGGATAGGGCATTTGGGAGATTGGTGGCTTTTTGCCCAGCCTAGTGGTTTATGACTTGTTCTTTTTCATTTCATATGCTGTAGTTATGACTCAGTCACTGAGCTGAATTCACACTAGAAAGGATAATAGAAATCAATACCATGGAAAAGAATAAACAATGAAAACCGTCTATTAATGACAGCTTTCTTCTACACAGATGAAATTTGAACCTTTTAGTCAGATCACAAGAACTTCTAGTTCTTCCCAAATTTTAAACTTAGCACAGTGGTTTACTAGAAAATTCAAACAAGCAACAGTAACTCCAACTAAGAAAAACAAGCCATTCCATTAAAGTTAGAAAGTTCTATAAATTCTGATTGTAAGGTCTTAAACTTTAAACTGCTCAGCAAATGACTTAATGATGTCACAAAATCACACAATAAGCTGAACTGGAAGGAACCCACAGGGATAATTGATCTCCACTCCTGGTCCTGTACAGCACCATCCCCAAGAGTCACACCCTGTGTCTGGGGGCGTTGTCCAAATATTTCCTGAACTTTGTCAGACTTGGTGCAGTGATCACTTCTCTGGTCCACAGCCCATCCCCCTCTGGGTGAAGAACTTTTTTCTATTATCCAACCTTAACCTACCTGACACAACTGAAAGCCATTCTCTGGGATTCCATCACTGATCACCACAGAGCAGAGCCTCTCCTCTTCCTCGTACAAGGAAATTGCCAATTGCAATGAGGTCTCTCAGTCTCCTCCAGGCTGAACAGACCAAGTGACCTCAGCCCTTCCCCATGCAGCTTCCCTCAAGGCCCTTCACCATCCTCGTGGCCCTCCTTTGGATGCTCTCCAGCAGTTTAATGTGTTTCTTACATTTCTTTAGTTGTTTAATGCCTTTCCCAAAACTGCCCTCAGCACTTGTGGTGAGGCTACCACAGTGCAGAGCAGAGGTGGACAATCCCCTCACTTTCCTGGCAAGTGATGCTGTGCCTGATGCACCCCAGGACACTCCCTTTTGCCAAATTTACATAAGCACACAGAACTCCACAAATCTTGTCGTTTATGAGATATGCCTCTTCTGTTATACTACTCTCAGGTAATAAAAGGCAAAAAGAAGAACATCCTCTGGTAGAACACAATTTTTTCCTTTCCAAACTGTTCTGTCAAGGTGTTTTAGCTCTCCCTTGGATTTAGAAAGACTGTTTTCTTCCAGAAGGCCATAAGTTTGGGGATTTTTTGTTCCAATAATTATCTCGCTGTGCTTGCCTGAATGTCTGTAAGCTCAATCTGACCAAGTTCTCTGGAGAAGAGCAAGGGTTGCTGCTGTTTCTCTTTTTCTACAGAGACACAAACCTTCTATTCAATCAGAGCCTTCTAATTAATAAGAACCCAGGATTTTTCTTGATTTGATTCTTTTGTGACTCTATGTAGTGCTGCTAGAATGAAGGCATGTTAAAAGGAGAAAATTGTTCATATTTTCAGGGGACAGTGTAGATAGCTTTTTTGCTATCCAACTTACTCTAAAAGAAATTTTATCACACCACTGTATATAGTATTCAGTTCTGTTTTCAATAAATTCTCCCTCCCAACTCCTCATACATTTCACCCCCTCATGTGGCCTTCCAGCTGTCCTTGAAGGTACACCTCACAAGACATTCACACCCTGCACAGACAGGTTCAAGAAGAGATGGGGACACAGAGCTCTACAACCAATATTTCCATCCATTTCAGTAGTTCTTAAGGCTCCCATGGTGGCACTAAGTTTTAACTTTCCACCAGTTTCTAGTGCGCTGTTTCCAAATTTGTTTTTATTTGTTTTTAAGCCCTAGTGAGCACAAACTCATAATGCAAAGTGACTTTGTGGGACAAGATCCATTCAGTTTATGAGTTCTGAGGACTTTTTGCAGCCTATTTGCCAGATTTTACTAGCACAGAGAAGAGTTAACTGCTGTTTTTACCCTGTGATGTAAATTTGTTCTCTTTTGTAGATGCTTATTTCCATCATGTACACTGAAGATATTGCTGCACATGAGGGTTTATCAGCTAAAATCCAATTCTGTTGTAGTTGAAACCAGGAAAAAATAGGAAATAGATATATATTCACTTGCAGCTATGAAGTCCTGCATATTACACCTTCAGTATAATAATTTACTCCTGCATTAGTAAGGAGAAAATTGTTATTAGCTCAGAAATATTATGTTTAAAAACAGAATTAAATTTTGAAGTCTGAGTCTCTAGCATAATCAATGTGGAGAAGGGAGAGTTCATAGGAAAGCTGGTTATTCTGCCTTTGTTCTCCAGAGACAGTATGCCTCTCAGTGTTTGAACTTGACATGTTCTTAAATAAGGGTTGGAAACTGAACAATGTTTTCTTTGATACTTTTCCTCTCCCCCTTTCATATGGGAGCACAGACACAATGCTGCTGTCTGCTAATGATCAGTTTACTCCAGCCAGCTTTGCATATAAGAGATATCAAATAATTTTTTCCAAAACCTGATATGGCTGGAACCAGCACACTTATAAATTGGGGAAAATACTGAGATTTTACTCTTAATACTTACTTGTGCAGACATAAATAGTGTTTTTCTTCTTATTTAAATGTAGTTATCAGAAAACTATATAGTTATGAAGCTAAATCCTGTTTATTTTATTTATTTATTTTTCTCTTTCTTTCTTTTTCTTTCTTTTTTTTCTTTCTGTTTTTTTTCTTTCTTTCCCTTGCTTCCTTGCTTCCTTGCTTCCTGTGATTACATGCATGTATTTATTTTTCCCAAAAATGGTCTTGTGATAATAGTAATTCAGATGAAATAAGCAATATGAAATAAAGTTCTGTTTTTTATGATTAGTGGAATCTGCAGGTGGAGAAGAATAGAACCTCATAAAGCTGATTCAATACAGTCCATTATTGATCAGTGTACTGTTAAAAAGTGAAGAATAAAAGTTAACAGACTGTAGTAGTTATTTATTATAGTAAATTTGGAGGCAGGTATTACAAGGGAGATTATTTTTTTTCACTACCATAAGAAATCATAATGCCTTTAACTAGATTTCAATTAAATGTGATTCCTTGCTGGTGAAATGAAAAACCAAAGCAAACAAGAACACTAAAATATACTCTGGTTGTAAGTTCCAATTTTATTTCATTTTCTCCATGCTGGTCTCAGAGACAGAATTCAAGGAATAAATGAATGCTGTTAAATAAGAAGACAAAGTAAGAATACAAATAAGTTTCTTATCAATTTGACGTCATATCTCATACTGAAGAATTCTGCATACTACAGTAGTGCTTCGGACAGTACATCCAGAAGTAGATTAGCAAACTGTGAAGATGGGTGAGCAAACCCAGGTTTAGAGTCAGTCAGTAGCTAAATTCAGTGATAAAAGTGATGGAAGTCTCTGAGGTCTAGAAAGAAGAAGCAGACAGAGATTATTTTTTTTAGTCCAAACAAGTATGTGAGGATGCAGCATTTCCAGGGGATTTTAGGAAAGTGAAAATAGTAAAATATGTCCTTGAATTAATATCATCTATACCCATGAGAAGTGGGGTATGTTAGTAACAAGAAGAAATAACTGTGTAAAGTGTGGAAGAGTTACAAAAACAGATCTAAAATCAGAATAAGTCAAAAAGCTTAATAAGACTAACTAGTTTTTCATTTAAACGTATGAAAAATTTCTGTAAAATTTGCCTTTGCTTATCCTTAAGAGACAAAAGCCATCTGTGAGGCTAAAAATTAGTCAAGTATTCATTTAGAAACTGATTTCTGCAACAGGAGGGGTGCTGCCAGACTTTCAAACACATCTCAGTCACTCTGCAGCATAGTTTCCTAACAAACCATTTTTTTTGGTCAGTACTTTGCCACTTGTACATGGCAAATTAATTCTTTCTCCTATCAGATTTTCCCTATAATTAAGTAGAGTTCTATGCTGAATTTTTTTCATGATGTGGTGCTGTTAGTGATATGATCACTCTTATTTCATGTCAGAATCTACTCATTGCAGCTCCATAGACTCCAAATGCATTACCTTATATACATACATGTTTCCCATTTGACTTTAATTTAGATCCATCATTATATACTAGTGTAATATTTACCACTTTATTTTTATGCTTTAAAAAACCTTGCTACCATGTAAGTTTTCCCAAACATTCATGGCTCTTTGTCTTAAATTTTATTGCTTCCATAATTGTCCACATGAAATAAAATATCTCTTGACAAAAGTGTGTCAATTAGGTCTTGGTGTGATGTCTTTTGCAATGAGAAATATTTCTATGCATGAAATCCAGAACAGAAACAATAAAATAACTTAAATATTTTGTACAGTGAATTGTGTAAGAAAATCTTTTGTGTGCACAGAGAATATCAAGCCCGATGTCAAAACACAAACTAATACACTGAATAAAAGTCATGCCTCGACTATAGAAAATCTTTAGGGACATAGAAACCCTGCGTTTTCATTAAGAAATAAGACGACCTGTGAAAGAGGATGTCTGTACAATCCTTCTGGGACTAACGGCAACAAAACAAATTCATTTTTAAAACAGAAAGATCACACAACAATGCATTTGCTGCCAGGCATTTGGGAGATCATTTCCAAATGTTCCTCCAACCTCAGTTGGAAAAAAACCAAAACATTTTGTGGGTTCATAGAATAAAAAATAAAATTAGCTCCAAAGCATGCCTAAGGACTGACTACAACACAGAAACTTCTGTCATGTGGCTATGAAATATGCACGGATTGGTTCTTCCAGGTGACCTCCAGCACATTTTGGCACACAGATGCACTCATGGCAAATCCACAGTGACTGGACAAGTAGGCTGTGTTGCAGATCTGCTTCTCCATCTCTGCAGATCTGTGGGTCTCTCTCCTCTCTCTCCTGTGGCAGAGCAGCCAGAGAAACTGTGTCAAGCCTACGGCATGTAACACAGCTCAGACAGGAAACTCCAGTGGGAAAAGGAGACATAGTGAGACAATATTTCTTCTAGCCTATGCTTCAATAATTAATAACAAATAATAGGATTCTGGTCCCTTGCTGTATTCTGATGATGACACTTTCTAGTACGAGTGGAGAAACCAGAGATGAAGAAAGTGATTTAGCTTTTAGAGCAAGTCAGATGAGTGCATCCTGGCTTGTACTGGGGAATTATTTTATCTATGTGAAACAGAAAGCTGGTCTTTCCTGCTACAGAGACCGGGTGTGGAGTGTTAGAGAGCCCTGGCATGCAGTTAACTAAACAGTACAGTACCACATCCCCCAAACACCTGTGAAACAGATCATGGAGGTGGAAACTGAGTTTGAAATAGGCAGCCCCAGGTGCAAGAGACACTTCCAGGATACATGTATAAGAGCTATAAGCAACACAGAATATATGACTTCCACACTACATTTTCACCTAACTCATTCCTGACTATGCGTGGTTCTAGTGCGTGAGCCTTGCTTATAAAACTGCTGTTTAAATATGCTTTTGGGAAGGTAGACTTACAGAAGATTAGTCTTTATCACACATTCTCTACATCCAGCAGCAGGATACCTTGAAGACTGAAACCATCTCTCATCCCCTGAGCTGGCCTGGGGAGAAGTACCCTGTCGGGAGTAATCATTTGTTCCATGCTGATGAAGGAAAGGGATTATGTGTCTGTAAAACAGAAGGAAAGGCCTTAAAGATTTTAGGCCCTCAGTGACAGAAATTTTCTAGAATTGATTATAAGATAGGGATGGTAAATCTTAGGCATGGATCATGGCTGCTAATGGTGTGCAAGTAGAGCTTGAGATATCTGCTGTTTTCTGGCTGCTATGGAACTTTTGTCACTCACACTGGCAAGTAGTGGCTGGTATATAGAAAGTGTTCAAAGTATTAGCTAAAAGATAGGTATATTATTTAGAGGTTGTAGGGAGCAGATGATAAAAAAGATTAAAGAACAAGTCAGGGGAGAAATACTGGCACAAAGTGTGAAAAAGGTTCATCAGCACATTTTAGTCTCTATAGTAATTTTCACACAAACTGATAGTATTTAAATGCAACATTTAATTATGAAAGAAGTAGCCTAAACAATATCATTGTGGTCTGAATGATTTATTAGCTTAAAAGATGTCAGCTCTTAATGTTTTTTTAGTCTGCTTAGACATCAAATTTCCAGGTATGACAAAAAATTCAGGAACCATTTCTAATAATACTTTGATATTAGAATAACTAAAGAGTATACAACAATAATTTATGATGATATTTTATTTAATATGTCACCAAATACACTGATTTATAGCTATACCTCTGCATTTTACATATATACATAATACCAGTGCATTACACAGAATGGTTAAAATGCAACAACCTTTCAAAATAAAAAAAAAAAAGATTCAAAATTAAATATACTGTTGGCAGGTGTTCAATCTGCACATGATGTGGTAAACATATCATCAATGAGTTGTGAAATTTAGAAAAACTGTTCTGGTGTGTTCTTTCCTGGTAAAAGTAGGAACATTTCTAGTGAAATGAAAGGTCTTCTCCCTGAACTGTTAAGCCTTGAGACCTGTTGTGCGTTTTTTTCTCCTTATGGATCTTTTGTCTGTGAAGTTAGTGGTAATGCAGAATGACAGAATAATTACCGTTAAAGTATCTTTTTCCAAATGGAATGTGATTATGTAATGAATCATCTGTACAGAGAATAAAGTATATTAAAGCAACTCACTTCAGTCAGTCGGAATCCAATTGAGAGTTTAAAGCACCATAAAGTTTTCTTTCTTTCTTTCTTTCTTTCTTTCTTTCTTTCTTTCTTTCTTTCTTTCTTTCTTTCTTTCTTTCTTCCTTTCTTCCTTTCTTCCTTTCTTCCTTTCTTCCTTTCTTCCTTTCTTCCTTTCTTCCTTTCTTCCTTTCTTCCTTTCTTTCTTTCTTTCTTTCTTTCTTTCTTTCTTTCTTTCTTTCTTTCTTTCTTTCTTTCTTTCTTTCTTTCTTCCTTTCTTCCTTTCTTCCTTTCTTCCTTTCTTTCCACCTTTTTTTCTATTTATTTCCCCATTTTCCTCATCTTTCTGGGAAAATCTAACCCTGATATTTTTTTCTTTTTAGCTCTAAAGGAGCTTGTGTGTCAAATAATCTCATTGAGGAGATAAAAACAGAAACTCTCCAAAAGTCTGCATTAGAAAAAAGGAAAGTTTATTCAGTTGCTGAGAAAGACAAGGTAGAGTAATTTCCTCTGATCATCAGCTATTCTAATTTCTGTTTCATAGCTGTGACCCAGGTTCATGACTTCAGGGATTTCTTTCAGCTTCACATCATCACCTGCAATTTGCAAAATGTAAAACTACTGGAAAACACAGAGTAGGACAAGCTTAAATTAACCTTGTATAGTCTGAGTTTTACTATGGTTCATTAATTTCAAGGCACATGTTGTTCTGATACCACAGGAATAGAGAATGCCTTCAGCTGTACAAATTAACTGTAATAAAAATATGAAAGATTACAAATCAGATAAGAATGAGAATGCAATTTCATTTTCTTGTGTTAGTTCCCATTTCTCATATGAGAAATTTAAATGCTATAATGTAGTCAGTTTTCTATATTAAGGCATTGTACTACCAGTGAAAAACTCTCTGAATCTTAAAACTAACTGAGGAGACAATATATGTCCATTTGCTAAAATGCAGTCTACTATCCAACTTTGATAGTGTGCTTGGGATTTTTAATGAAATCACATTAACACTTTATTTTATCAGTTAAGATTTTTTCTGTGTTCTTTAAGCTTGCTGTGCTCTTGTAATTAATATAAATACATTTCACTGCTTCTGAAATATAGCACAAGTTCAAGGGAAAATTATCCTGGAATACTATTTTGGTAAATTATAAGTATAATTCACCATTGCTTTTACCTTTACCAAATTTAAATATTGTCAGGGCTGCTCCAGAGATGTTTTAAGGAACAATAAATTCCAGCATACTAACACTTACTGTGATAATATTAGCACAGTCACATATAATGTGTTTAGTTACATCAATCTGCCATGAAAACCAAATTCAAGTCACTGTTTATGGCAGCCATTGACAGCCCATGTTTGGGTGTATTGGGTTAAGGATATTTATTGATTTAGGTATACAAAATATTAAATTTTTTTTCTAACTCGTGTGTCCTGCTGACAAAGCAAAATATTTTAATTACTTAAAACACCCAATCTGTTCTCTAAAGCAATTTCATACTCCTGTAATTACCAGTCTTAATACATTTTCAGAAAACTCATTAAAAAAGGAAACAATCAAACAAAAAGAAAAAAGCAAGCAAGCAAACAAACAAACAAACCCTCAAGATATTACATACATGCAAAAGCATATTTCCAAAAATCAGAAAGTCCAAAGTATCCCAGAAATACTGACCCAGCACTAATGTTACTGTCCCAGCTACTCCTTCTGAACTGATTGTTTCCTCCCCTGGACTTCTTTATATTAGTTTCTCAGCTGAGAGGTTCTCCATGAAACAGTTAGAAGAGATTTTTTAAATAGTATGTTTTCCCTCTTTCTTTAAATCCTCTTGATATAAAAGTTTCAAAATAATATTCCAGCCTAAGGCAAATACATGGCATAGAAAATTTCAGAACAAAGAAGAAAGATTAGTAAAATTAAAAATAACTAAAAATAGATATGTTGGTTAACCTTAATAATGATGAAAAGTGGGGCCTTATCCATGTATTGATAATAACAATGGTAAAAGAAAAAAAGAAATCTCCCATTTAGAAGAAATGTCCTCTGAAGTAGAAGTATTCACTATGAATAGTAAAATGTTATATTTTAAACTGAAATATAAACCTAAAAAACACAAGCACATCTTGTAATAATTAAATGCTTGCTTTAAAAATAAGAAAAAATATCCATAATGCCAATTAAGCAAATGTATTGCCCTCATACTGTAATAAACAAAGTTTACTAGATTCAGCCTGAGGGCACTGTCATGGATACAGCTTTCACAGAATCACAGAATGGGTCAGATTGGAAAGGACCACAAGGGGTCACTTGGTCCCATACTCCTGCTCATCCAGGGTCATCCTAGGGCCATGGTACAGGATTGTGTCCAGACAGTTCTTGAATTCTCCAGGGAGGGAGACTCCACAGCCTCTCTGGACAATCTGTTCCAGTGCTTGATCACTGCACAGTAAAGTTCTTCATCATGCTCAGGTGGAATTTCCTGTGCATCAATTTCTACCCATTGTCTCTTGTCCTATTGCCTGGCACCACTGAGAAATGCCCGGCTCCATCCTCTGGACACCCACCGACCCTACGTATGTACATTGGTGAGGTCCCCCTCTCAGTTGTCTCTTGTCCAGACTGAGCTGGTCCTCTTAAAAGAAATGCCTGTCCCTTAATGACCTATGTTACCCTCTTCTGGACCTGCTCCCGGAGCTCCAAGTCTCTCTTGTGCTGAGGAACCCAGAACTGGACACAGGGCTCCAACTGGACACTAAAGGTAAGTAGAAGGGCAGGACAACCTCTCTTGACTTGTTGGCAATATTGGACCTACAGTGGTGCACACTGTTCCTGAAGGACTGCACGCCATGGGAGGCACTCACACTGGAGAAATTAATGATGGACTGTAGCCTTGTGGGAAGGGCACATGTTGAAGAAATTCATGAAGGACTTTCTCCCATTGGAGGGACCCCTCACCGGGTCAGGGGAAGGACTACTCTCCTTGAGGAGAAAGCAGTGACAGAAACAAGACCATCTGTTGTGATGAACTGACCATATTCCCCATTCCATGTCTCCCTGCACCCCTGGCAGGAGAGAAGGTAGAGTCCAGGAAGGATGGAGGAGTGGGCAGAAGGTGTTTATAAAATTTTTTTTTTACTTTTCATAGTCCTCTGATTTTGAGTAGTAATAACTTCAATAAATTTCCCCAAGTCGTGTCTGTTTTGCCTGTGAAAATAATGAGTGATCTCTCTGTTCGCTTAACGCATGAGATTTTCATAATGTTTTCTCCACCTGTCCGGTTGGGAAGGAAGTGAGGCGGTGGTTTTTGTGGGAACATGGCATCCAGCCTGGATCAAACCCCCATACATGGTTGCAACCTGACTTGTTACCAGGCACTGAACTCCACAGTCTCATGGCCTCTATAGCCAAGGCTGTCGGCACCCCTCTAAAGCTGCCCCCAACCTTCATCTTGTTTCCAACAAATCATTCGTGTTAGTATGATGTCAGACAGCACACCATTCCTTGCGGGATAGTTAAATTTACCCTCAAGAGCCATTGCCTGTGGTTTTGAGGCTGTTATGAGCTGTTTATACAATCTCACCCACTTCCCCCTCCTGATCAGGAAGTCTGTAGCAAACACGCACCACTGCCTCACCCTTACTGGTCTACCCTCTTACCCTCAGGTAACTCTCAGGGCTACATCTCCAGTGAGGTCAGGACTGATCATGACCAGCACACCTTGGTCATGGGCAATTATTCAATCGCCATTTCTATTCCTGGTTCTATCAGTCTGACAGCTCTACTCTCTTTACTTCTGCTATAACCTGTTCATGCATCAACTTGTGAATGTCTCAAATGGGCTTTTGACTTACTGGTTAAAAGTATAGGATGACATTTCTGAAATATTTGATATTTGCCTTTAGCAGAATGAGTCATAAAACAATTTTCAGTTCAAAATAATGCTGCAGAGAGATGATTTAGCTCAATCTAATTGTAAGGAAGTTGCTCACACTGTAGCTTCTTTATCTTAGGACTTCTTTTCCTGATAATTACCAAAGGCTAGATGAAATTTTGGCTAGTTTAAGAAAAGACTAGAATAAAAGAGGCAGAATTCTCAGAATTCAAGATAGTGTATAGTGTAGGGGTTTGGGGTTTTTTCAGCCTCCTTCATGTCTAGTTTAGGAATATCTACAGTAAATGTGTTGCAAACACATTGATTGGGACCTCTTACTACAAGGTATTTAGAAATTAAAGCAAGCATTTTAAAATAAGTACTTGTGGTTTATTTTGCTACAGCATAAAAGGGACATTGAATAACCAATGTGCATTTTCCCTTTTCTATTCCAGTGTCCATTACACTGGGAATAACACTTCTAGAGGATGACTATTCCTCTCTTAATATCAGAAATTTACTCTTACTGGTTTATGGACTGTGTGGTTTCCCATATATCCAGGGTGAGACACATTCCTGATGTCCCTGGTTTTTCAAAGTGTCAGGGAGAGAGTGACAGAAATATACCACATTCCTTCCAAATCTTCACAAAACCAAAATTGCATCTTCTATAAGATGCTGATGTGTGAAACCATCCAACCATCCTCTTGATAGCAATAATTCATGTGGTGCAGGAGAAAACTTGCAGCAAACAACCTTTGCAGTTGATTAAATGTCGCGGTTTCACAAAGGCCATTTATTGTTTCGTCTGTTTCAGCACCACAGAAATTCTCCTTTAAATAGAAGAAATGTCAGTTCTGGGAAATGTGACACTAAAACCTTCAGTCGTGAAGCAGAAAACCTTGACAGGAAATGCCTTTTTTTTTCCCCATGGATGGTAGATTTCAATACTTTGCCTTGATATTTCAGATTATCCTCCTTTCAAAACCTGGAAAATGTAACTGGACAGAGAAATTTGAGAGGGATAAATACAATGAGTTTTAACTAATTCAGTTTTCCTATCCTTTTGGATTTTTGCAGCTTCGGAGACAGCCTATGCTTTTGTTGTGCAGGAAAGGATTTAAATATTATTGAAAACCTATTAGCAACAGTCAGAAAGCCTTTTCACAGCTGTAAAAATTTGGATGGATATATATGGAGTAAATTTTCAGTGCAGTATGTGTGGACTAAGATCCAAATTGGGTCATGTTATTAATTTATGTTAATAGCAACTGTTCCTGGATGTAGGCATATGCTGCACATACTGTTGTCACCAGTAAAAAAAAAAAAAAATTAGTCATAGAACTGTATATGAACTTAGAAAAATACAGAGAATGCATGCCAGGTTTTGCTTCTGTTGGTTTGGCTGATTTTCTTTTCTTATACCAAGTTCAAATACCTTTTTCTCAAGATTATTTTTGTTTATGAATGGTATTTTTCTTAAAATGTGGAGTACAAATGTCCCAGTGTTGATGCCTGACAATATATATGACATAGCCTTTTTTTGTGTAGATGTAGCAAAAGTTCTGGTTTGAATCTTAATTACAGTGGCAGATGTTTCATAGCTACTTTAAGGTTTCTATAAGTGATCTGAATGTATGTACACCTGAGTTAGGAAGGTACCAGTGGAACACTAGACTCCTTAATTTGGGAAAAAACTCTACATCTCAAGGAACAGTTTATGACTTTTCATTATCCTGTCATTCCTCAGACTTCCATGCAACTACTTTACATAGTACAGAGAAGCAAATATAATAGACATAATTGCTTTCTGATGAAGACATATTTCAATACTAATGCAACTGCACAAAATTAAAAATAAATCAAGTAGCTTTAATGACAGAAGGCACAAAAAGGTGAAGCTCAACATCTAACAGCACTAAGTATTTTGTCTTTCTTACTCTGTGCTGTAGGTGACTCAAGCTTAAAGTTTGTAATATTAAACACATGAATATTTAGACACATGAAAGAAAGTTGTGAAAAGAACACAATCCTTGTTTTCAGCTTTACAGCTCTGAATTGTGTTCTACTGTGGCAGTCAGATTTTAGTTTTTTTAAAATCCGCATAGCAGAAAAGATTGAAGAAAAAAAAACAAAACAGCTGCCCCAAACCCTGCAGCTGTCATCCTTTGTTCCATGTCTACAAGAATAAATGGTCTGGTTACTTTCCAACAGAGTTCAGGAGAGAGGTTTGGTTCAAATATCTGTTACACATTTCAAGGTGCCTCAGTGGACATGACTATTTATATGTAGCTGGAATAAATAAAAAAATTAAAGCCACCCCAAACTCTACAGGAAATGCACACAATTAGTCTTAATGAAAAAAATTCCAAAATTATACCAGGGAAAGAATCACATTTTTTCTTTCACTATGTATCCTCTGTCTGGTAGATGTTCATCTACTACATCAAAATACTCCATTAATCTCCTTATATGTACTAAAGTATTAAAAAAATTATCATTATCACTGCAGGGTAGACGATGCTATAAAAATTTTGTAAGCATATGGTGTTGACCAGCTTAGAACCCTTCATCTTGGATATACACAAACTTATGGCATAGTAATTCAGCGAAAGTCCGCTGCAATTATATATATGATCAAAAAGGGGGATGTCATGCCGTGGAAGTAAACCAGACAAGCAAATTTTTCACATTAAAAGGGCAAGTTTTAGAGAGGTTTAACCTACATTCACATTTGAAGACACAGAGAAGTAGCTTAGGAAACCTTTTACAGTTACAATAAATGTATTTATTTATTTAATACCATCCTTTAAAGTTGCTATATGTATCTGCAGAATGAAAAGCAAAGCCACAAGACTCTGCAGAATGTCTTCTGCTTCTTTCTGCTCTGCAAGAAGAAAATCATTCAGGTGAGAAGTGTTAGGCTGTTCTTTGTTAATAAAGATTTTAAACATACCACATAAAGTATATTTTCCAAGAGTGGCCTGGCTATTAAGAATTTCAGAATGTGACAGATGACTGAATTTGCTTCAATATGACTGATTTTCAGATGTGTATCCTAGGTTTGGTTTTTTTTCACCAATCCCTACGTTTATACCATGTTCTCTAAAATCTAAACCAGACAAAATAGAACAGTTTCACCATATTTTCTTACACTACTTGGGGAGATCCTGAATACTCACATGCCCTGCTAAATTATATTCCAGGCAGTTAGGTGAGACTGCATCAGGGGCAAAGAGTGAGTAGGTAATGGTAACTAAACATTAAAAATTATTGGCACTTCTGACAAAATATCAGATGTTAGGTTTTAACTTCTAAGCAGTAATATGCAAACTTCAAGGAAACAACTTCAGTGCAGTCATCTTAGCTGCCAGACAAAACATAGATATTCCCTTAATAATTAAGTAGGTAAAGTGTCACAGTTTCCATTTGAATTAAAGAAAAGATAGACTCAGACTCTTTCTTTTAAGGCACAGAAAAAAATCTTTCAAATTCATGCTACCGCATGTGTGAATTTATCATCCTTGCTGGAATAGTTTCACTTTGTGTAACTAATTAAATATTTATAGGAACAGAGAGTGCAAAAATAACTCTATGTGACAGAGGTTGTGACGCTTATGTGGGAGAAGAAAACCTCAGCATAAATTCTCTTACTTAAGCAAAGAAGATTTGGATCAGGGCATAGACAGAATAGGCAAGTATTCTCTACTTGAGATACAGGATATACTGCTTCAGGGCTGTCTCATTGTAAATTAGTCTAAATTGATGATTTTTTTTTCTATGTCTAGAAAGAAAGTAATATTTTTTAACTTTTACATGAAGTGAGACAATTCTTGTCATTTCAATTTTATGCAATGTGTTACATTTCCCCTACGACTATTTCACTTCAGTTAAAAAAGAGATGCTGAGGTATTATGAATATTATGAATGTTGACCTGTCTAGTCATATCTCTATTAGCATTTCTATTCAGCTATTAAATAACAAAGAATTATAAAAGTAGAAAAGAAGTTAAGCAGTAAAATTTCATCTAATATACAACAAGTAGAACTGTGTATAATTCTAATGTTGAAGATGAGGAAAAAAGGACACTGACAGACTATTATTACAGTGTTTGACAGAATACTTTTTTCAGTATCTGAATATAATGACACTTTTCAGTTCTCAGAACTCAAAGACTGAGGATGAGTCAGAAGAGCAAGTCGTAGCTTCCATTTAATGTCCCAGAGGAAAAAAATAAAAGGAAATGGAATTTAGAAAGAGGAGACACAACACCAGAAACAACAGAGTCACTATAACAGCATCAATAAGGATGGAAAAACTTTAAAAGTTTCTATATTGAGATTAATTTGTTAACTGTCAACCTCCGCTGGAAATCTTGTGTGAACAGATTTTGTTTTGATATTTCAAAATTTCCATTCCTTATCTTAGCAGAGCCCAAATCTGCAGAGATGTAAGAAAAGAGAGAAAAATATGTTTGAAAATCAACTGTGTAAATAATTTTCCAATTTTATATAAATCCCTTGAAACAGGTCTGTCTTTAATCTGGAGTGATTTGTTTTCTTTTTAAAGTGGATTATGCTTTTTTCCATTTTATCTAAATTAGTGCAACAGTAGCAGTACCATGTATTCAACAACCTAGGGGTTAACTTAACTTTATCAAGGTTCTTCACAGCACCATAGGTGGAGTGATTCCTGTATTTGAGATAACATGTTGATACTTTCATGTATCTCTCCATGGACTTCAAAACAGTATCTCAGGATTACAACAGGTTTGACAATATTCTTTAGTTCAGTATTAGATATGTATGCCAGTGGTGCCTTTTCCAGATCATCCTGTCTATCCCAGATAACAAGGTGTTGTAAAGTGGAATAAAGTCCCATTACAAAAAAAGAGGATTTTGTCATCAGGTAGCCAAAGAGGTCTCTGACTGTAAGTGTGAGCTTAAAAGATTTATCAGGAAGTGACCTGTGGGTACAAGATACACATGAACACACACACAGTATTCAACTCTAATCTGTTGGGCTGACAAGTATACTGCTGTATTCTGCAGAATTATGTTGGTTTTATTACAAGCTTTCTAAACCTTTCTAAAGTATCACTGTATTACAAAGTATCAGAATTTCTAGGTGAGAGTTTTCTGAGAAAAGAGACAATAGTTAATAAATTCTCTAAGTTCTATTATTTGTAGCATGTACAACAGTCCTAGCTGATTTGAAAAAAACTATTTGTAAAAAGGTTGTGGAATCTGCTTGAAAGAAGTTATATTTTCATTTCAAACAAAAGGCAGAAAGAAGTACAAAGAAATAGACTAATTTTCTAATTCTCATTGCCAAGATTTTTTGGAGAAAGAATTTTGGAGATCATTCATGGTACTTCATCTGCAGGTGATATTACAATACCATCAGTAGAGGATGTATCTACAAATGTATTTAAATGCACACTGCAGATTGTCATTCAGAACAGGTTTTATTCAGTGGGATTATGGAAAAGAAAGTCCAAGGACCATGAAAAAGTCCATTGTGTGAAGTTGAAGCTGCAGCCTGTTGTTTGGCTCAGTCTATTTTTGCAGTCGCAGATTCTTTGACCAATGTGTGGACTCTTCAATCATATATTTATGTTTTCTTCTGAGGTATAGTCTTACACATTTGTTACTAAATGGAGGGGGGAGTCCTAAGGCTTTACTTCCTCAGAAGGAGAACATCTGTTTAGGACGTGAAGAGTGACTGTAAACTTTAGTGTACATCTGTTGAATACTGTAATTGCCCTTCAGACTTTGGAAACATTCTAAATCAGAGGAGTATGAGCAAGGAAATGGTATTGCTACTAAGCTGTGGCCATGTATAGAGGACTGACTTAGCATTGCAGACAGAACATTTTGGAAATGTTATTTCACTAAGATTATGTGGAATGTGGCCCAGTCTAATTTAGCTACCTGGCTAAGGACTGTTTACTACAGAAAATATAAAAGGAACAAGGAAAGTGGTAAATTAAACATATAGTTATACAGATCTGAGACGGTAATAGAGCTGTATTTATTGTTTCCCTGGGTAATTTAATCCTGTGTGCTTGTTTGTTTATGCCAAATTCAGTAGCAAACTAAGTCAGACTATCTGGTGAATAGGAAAAGTCTCTATATGTGAAGTCAGTGGTGGGTATGGAGCCCAAGGTTTGATCATGGATATTAGCCAGGCTGGGAAACCCATGTTAACTTTTAAGAGATCTGTGGGAGTAGGGGAGACTATGAAGCAGGTGGATGATTTCATGCACCTGTTTGATAGTAAACATTAAGCTGGACAACCAGTGAACAGGAGGAGGCTCATTTAGGGGGGAAAGGGGCCTGGCAGCCAGACAGGGATGTTGGGTGAATGTTCAAGTCCTAAGGATATGGGCGTGCTTGTGAATGTGGAGAATTAGACATGCATGATGTCAGCAGTGAACTTCAACCACAGTCAGAGAGAAGGAGCAGGGTTTGGCCATCTGTTCCTATATCTTATGAGAGTCCTGCTTTATGTGTTGTACTGGGTGGTGTTAAAGGCAGGGACCTGAGTGGGCAAACTGGAAAACAGCAACTGCGTCCATTGGCCTGGGATGGAGACTCCTGAGACATGATGCCTTATCCTGTGTTTAGCCTGATCTGTAGATAGCATTAATAAGATGTAACTGAGTACTACTAAAGAAATTGAAAAATAAAATCCTTAATTATAATTTCACTAGAATTTCTGGTATTGATGCATAGAATTCAGTCATAATGCACCATTTTTTTCTGAAATACTCTAATTTTTAGAAAGTTTTGTGTACTTATTTCCATTTGTGTGTATTTTTTCTAAAGTCATTCCTGTTCGCTTGCCTTATGCAAAATTTTGCATTTTGAGGTAATCATTTTTTTCCTGTATAATTTAATTCATTTTTTAGATGTTTCCAATATTATGCTAGAGCTAAATAAATAAGTGTTACATTTAGGCTGGCATCACATTTAATAACTTTTCTAGCTTGCTTTCCTGTTCTAAGACCATATTTAGGCAATCTGAAAATAATTCCTTTGTTTGTTTTTCTTCTTTAGAAGGACCCATTGGTTTTTCCTATTTTTATTTTTAATTTGATAGTATTTTAAAGATAATATCTTTGGTAGGATCTTAAAGAATAAATCAGAATCTTGATTTTATTTTCATGTAATCTGTCAGGTATATTTCAGTTTACAAACAGATTAACAAGAAAGGAAAATAAAATAAAAAATAGCAGAAAAATTTTGACTCATCCACAGAAATGTTAAGGTTTTCCTTCTAAATTTTGAATAGCATGGATAACTTACCAAAATTATTAAGTATTATAAATTATTATAATTATTTATTAATATTAATTAGCACTCAATCACTCTGAGGAGTACCTGCTATTGTTTGGTCATAAATTAAAAAAAAAATATTTTTTTTTTACTAAGAGAAACTAAAATAAAATAAAAGATAGATTAATGCAAAAATCCACCATTTTTAACCTTTCCAAGCATATCCGCTGTAAATTGAGAAAAAACCAGAATGATATAATAAAGGGACACATCAGTTTAAATTATATCATGCATAGAGGCTGGTAAAAACCTGATGATATGAAGATACCTATATACTGTTTTGATTAACTAACCTATAAAAATAATTTCATGCAATCTGCAAGCAAGAAATATAACTCACAGTACATGAAATTCATGGGAGAATTAAATATTGTATTTTATGTGCCTTACACCTGGATTTTGGGAAGCCATTTGACACAGTGCTTTGTGACTTACTAGCATCTCTAATACCCACTGAGTGTGTTTACAGCATAGCCTGCAGTGGAATGAAGAGACACCTGAACCAGTACATGTGTCAGATGCAATGGAGTCCTGACAGCACAAGCTTATTCCTTCCACTCATGCCATCACAATACAGTCAACTCCCTGTTAGCAATGCTAATTGGAGCCTCACAGGGTTTTGAAAACAGAATTAGTGCTATCATTTCCACACTGAGCTTACTTGGTCAAGATCAGCCTCATGAACTGTACCTTTCACTTTAGGAAAGATGCTATGCTGTCCAAATGCATGGAGCCACTTTAGGTCTGAAGCTGTGTCCGGCATCTAAACCAATAAACTCTCCAGATATGACAGAGAACATGGTGTGAAGACAGCTGGAACAACTCTTGGTCACTGGCAAGGGCTCAACACAGCATGGAAGCAGTTAAAATCTTCTGAGCCCAGGATAGATGCTATTGCACTCATGTGACTCTATACTTGGGCAGCAATCTGTGCATTTATACTGGCCTGCTTAGATGATCTTGGAAATTTCTGGACCTCTGGCATGATTTAGCTACAGCATGGATAGCTACTTCTCAGATGATGCAAAATTATCTGAATTTGAGTTACTTCTGACCAGCTGTAGATGTTAATAATGTATGCATCTGAGCTACTCAGCCCAATTTCCTGTGTGGTCAACTGAGAAAAATAACAGCTTTCAGATTATGATCTATTTCTTCAAAATCCTGATGAGCATTGCTCTTCAGTTTGCCTAATTCTCTACACTGAATAAAAGAAACCTCAAGTGTGTGTCTCAAATGTGGACATGTAACATGATGTCTAGAGCTAACTGGCATCATCTTTAGCATCTACCATGGGTCCTGTACCTTACTATTTTAAAATGCCTTATGAAAAATCTCTGGTGGAAGGAAGAAAAAAAGCTGATTTTTAATTTTAGAAATTGACATAGCAGGGGCATGTTTTGCATGTTCAGAGTTCACAGAAGCTGTAGAGAACTGATATTATTTCACCCTGTGAGATATCCATTTGCTTTGTCAATTTGGGAATAAGCAGAACACTTTTGTATGGCACTGATACAAAATACAACGGTGGCCTCAGGACAATTATACTGCCTATAATTAGGTTCATAACATCAAAGCAAAACCACTCATTTTCTGAGTTTCTTAGGCTCTTGTGACACTAGTCTAAAATGCTAAATCATACTGCTGTTCAGATAATTATAGATGAAGGAAATGCATAAACCCTCAGTTAATCGAGTGGATAAAAAGTTAGTAACTACATCCAAAGGACAGCTTTGGATGAATGAGCCTCAGCTAAAGGGACCATATGGTAGGTTTGTAAGTAAGTGCACATACTGTACTCATCTTGAGAGTTGCTAAGTACTCAGTCTTGAGCTTGAAGGATGGGCCAAGAGGAATGGTGTGTGGAACACCTCACACTTTTTTGAAATATTGTCTTGTTTTGTTGACAATAAAAATTAATTAATTTGAAGGCAAGGAACAAAAGGCTGGAAGGGAGAAGACCGACTTCATGTATTCTGAAAGAAAAAATATCAGATTGTTGAAATGTGCTGTTTTGACACCTTCATACCTCCAGATGAGTAACAGCAAATCCTTTTAAGAATAGAAAATCAATTCCTGCCCACATCTAAATCTACTACGGTTGTAGGTATCATGTTTAATATTTTAGTTGGAGACAGTCTGAGGGCAATGCTCATTTAAACACACAATTTATGACTGAAGCATTTGGAAGTTTTCAGACACCTACAAAACATGTGTTCAACTGGCTTTCACTTATTAATACCACAGCAACATAATGTTTTTCGCAAAATATTAAATGAATTTTTAAAGAAGACAGTGCTAAATTTGTTAGCTACAAATTTACATAACAATATTGATTATATAAACTAGTATGTATTTTGGTTCCATGGCTTCTGATTTATAAAACTTAATGAACTACTGTAATACAATATTGTATTTTTTAAATAAATGCCAGGTGACAGCTAGGAAACTAGATAAGGGCTTAACAGAATGAAAGAACTCTGTGTTCTGATCACTGTACTTGTTTTCAGACAGAGGTATAATACTGAAACAGTGTGCTTCAAAACCCATCTTCTGTGGCAATAAAATTATGCAGATTGCACAAACAACTGTGACTCTGGCAAGCAATTAACCTGGTCACTCTGTCACTCCTCTTTAGCAGGATGGGTCAGAAGAACAAGAATGAAGAGCAAAAAGAAGAGCAGAAGAACCAGAAGAGCAAAAATGAAAATATGTCAGGCTAAAGACAATTGAAAATGTGAAGCAAAGCTGCATGCACAAACAAAGTAAAATTAGGAACTCATTCAGTACTTCCCACCCATGGGCCTTTTTCAATCACCTCCTGTAAAGCAGGGCCTCAGCACACATGATAACTTCTCGGGAAGACAAATAACATCACTCTGAATATCTCCCATTCTTCCTCTTTTACCGTAGCTTTTATTGCTGAGAGTTACATGATGTCGAATATAATATACCTTTGGACAGCTGGATTCACCTGTTCTGACTGTGTCTCCTCCCAGCCTCATGTGCACCCCAAATATTCCAGGGTCAGAGTGGGAAAAAAGAAAATCTCAGTATTGTGTTGAACTGTTAGCCATAGCCAAAATGCTGATGTGTTATCAACACTGGTTTAATCATAAATCAAAGACACAGTACGCTGCTGCTATGAAGAAAATTCACTCCATCTTTCCCAGTTCCAGTACAGTAACTGAGAAGTCTTTAGTCAATTAACAGCAAATTAGAAAAAAAAATGTTTTAGGGCTATACTTTGGCAGACTTTACTTGTGTTACTTTATATAAATAATAGAACTTAGGTCAGTACAGTTGTATAAGTTGTATACATTTGGGATTTTTTTTTTGTTGGCTCAGCAGGAGAGCAGTCATACAACAGTTTTACTTTTGATCTTCTAACGTGATTAAATCAGGAGGTTGAAAGACTGTGTGTAAAAGCAGACCAATAAGACTAGTTTATACTGGCTGTTTATAATTCTGTGAATGGTTATCTAGAAAATAGCCCTCAAGGAATTTGAAAGAAATCGAAAGGAAGCAAACAACGCGATTTACAGCTAAAAGAATAAGTCTACAGTCTGTCCTTAATTCACATTATTGACACTGCAGAGTAGAGTTTTGCATCTCTAATATCAGTCAGGAGGAAGGAATCCCATTCTAAAAAGCAGGTTAAAAGCAAAGTTGATGCAGACTGTGGAATCTCTAAAAAAATTCACCTTTTGGTAAGAGTTTCTATTCAAGGAAAAAAGACCTTTTTTAGCTGCTTAAGTGTTAGGACTAGATATAGATCTATAAATTAAGTATATATTAATTATTTAGAAATTGACTGAAAAACTCTTTCTCTAAAATTAGGTGCCATATTGTTAGCCAGTTTTATTCCCTAAGCAGCATGTTCAATTTAGACTGATTTGGAGCTTAACACCTTTTGAACCTCCATTCTTTGCATTTTTATTGCCTTAGTTCAAATGTGTTTGCAGAGATGTTGCTATGATCTGGTTATGAAAATTATAAGAAAGATGGGTCTGCCTGAATTAAGGTGCAAATGAGACGATATTCCAAAGTCAATATTATGGATTTTATGTAATGGTAAATCTGATGTAGAGAGATAGATAGAAGTAGAACACGGAAGGGTGAGAGAGAAAGAGAATGAGAGAGACAGATTAAGTAGAAAACATCAGCACTCTATGGATCCCAATGGCATCCTGTTGATCCTCTTCCCTGGTCTTCTTGGAGGTGAGAGTCCCCTGTGATGGATAGAGTTCAATGGATTGCTATATGTTTGGGCCAGCTGGGAATGCTCAGGTACCTCCCCTGGGGAGGGGTAAGCTGGACACAGTCTCTTGTAGCAGGCTCTGGATGTGCTGCATCACTTTGCATCAGTGCTCTGCTGCAAGGCCTCAGCAATGAGTCTGGGAAGCATTTTGGGGCTCTTTGATGGATGGTGGCACCCCCTCGGCTGCCCTCATGGGAACATCCCATGGTGTGGCCTTCCTGGGTGGGGGCTTTGCAATTGAGCCAGTTTGTGAGGGAGGGTGGATGTTCACTGCCTCTGACCAGGGGTTACTCCACAGCCCCAAAACTCTCCTCCTTCCCTCTATTGTGGGGCAGTCTGTGCAAACCTGCCCTCAGCAGATGAGCCTGTGGGCTGTGGCCTCCCCCACCTTCAACCCTGCCAGAGCTGATTTTCAGGACAGCTGCTGAGTTTGGTTTCCTTGAGGATACTATCTTTTCTCCCAGCCTCATTTACTTCTCCCCAGTCTTGAGATAACTGGACAACAGTGTCACCTTCTCTCCTCTCAGGTTCCTTTGGGCAAAATATCAGACAGGAGGCTTATTGAGGGAGAGGTGGCCTTGGTGGTCACAGCTTCTGCCTGTGCCTCGTCCTATTGCCTGGCATCACTGAGAAGGGGATGGTTCCATGCTCTTCACTCCCTCCCCTCCAGTGGTAAGATCCCCTCTCAGGCATTTCAATTACAATCTAGATGATCTGAGAGAATCATCTTCAAAAGATGATTCTTTTATCTAAGGCCTACTAGATATATTTGATCTTTAAAGTTCTAGGACATTGAATTCAAAGGTATAAACCACACAAGACAAACAAGGAGTTCACAAGGAGACCTCTGTGAAACTATCTTCATTTGAATTACCAAAATATTCCTCCTAAAGGGCATTTTTCCTATACTCTTAAGGTTTTAGATTCTGTGGGACTAAACTTCTTCCATGTGTTAAACTGAACTGCTGTGTGAAGTAATTGCAATGCTTAATAGCCACCCTTCCCTGCAAATCAATATTTTAATTCCCTAGTGTTACAAAAGAAAGGAAAAAAATATTTGAAGCCACTTGTACTCAATGTTACAGTAATTTCATGATTATAAGCTGCAACATTTAGACTAAAATTTTGGTCTGAACCTGGAAGTGTGGCTTATAATCAGGTGCGGCTTATATACGGACAAAGAACGAAAAGTTGCTGTTTTAGTTTGGAGGACAGGTGTCTGCTGAGAAAGGCAGGAGCTTCTCTTTGAAATGGAGAATGAAAACCCCCTCCCTCCAAATTATTATAATTTTGAAATCAAGGGGCTTTCAGGCAAAAATATGGGAATTGGGAATAACAGTTCTTTACTAAGAAAACTAAAATAGAAATACAGTACTACAAAGAAACAAACCCCAAACCCTGACAAAGTCAGAGTACAACCTGACACCCCGTCAGGCAGGGTGTCGGTAGCAGTCCCATTAAATGGTGGCTGCATCCTCCTGCAGTGACAGATGTGGTTCAGTTGAAGCAGTGCTCCTGTAGAAGGTGCAATTTCCCTCAGGAGGTCCAGTGGTGATGTGGAGAAATCCGGTTTTCCTCTGGAGTCCAGTGGAGAAAGGGGTTCCCTTAGTGTCCCAAAACCTCTGTTTTTATCTTGGTAAGAAATGTTGGGTTCTTCCCCCGGGCTGGAGCAACTTCCAATGGGATGAAGTAATTTTATCAGTCACACAGTGGGACTCAATGGGCCATTAGCAGAAAATGACTGGTTGGAGGAAGGATGGGTTGTGAAAAGATAAAGAACAATGCCCTGCCTGGTTTCAATGGATGGCCCATTAGCAGAATATCTCCCACAGAGATAAGGATCACTGCCCCCTTCCTCAACAGATGGTGATAGAATAGATACCTTTTTATCACACTCTGTATTGTAACCCAAGACACCCGGACATGCGGCTTATAATTGTGAAATTACTGTAGTTACATCATACAAGAGGCAAATTTCGTCAACTTGCTTTATTCTCTCTTGAGTAAAAGAAGACTTACAGTTTTGTAACAGGAATAGCTTAGCAAATTTCTCATGTGAATCTTCAGACAAAAAATTGTTTATGTAAGCAAAAATTGTCAGATAAAAATATTTGTGATTCTGTGATGTAACTCCAGTGTTACACTGCTGACTCCCTTTAGATCTATGTGATATTGAGTTATCTTCATTGAGCTCCTCCATGCAAATCAAGGAATAATACCCACCAAAAGGCATGCAGACCCTTGCCAAACCTAGCACATTCGCTACTTGCACATGGGTCTGTCTCCTTCCCTCCATCACTTTGTAACAACAGCAGCTTGTGTAATTCTTGAGAAGGCTTTAGGCTTTCCACGACAAGGCTGCCTACTGTCTAAGCTTGTACTATTAATGATGAAACCCATTTTCTGTGGTGTTTTCTGAAGCAGCTACATAAGTACTTTGCCTCTTAACTGTTGGGCATTACATCAGAGTTGGTGTATTGAAGTGGTAACATTAAAATTAGTGTGGGTTGGATCTAGTGTTCATCTTCAAAGAGGCAGTTCTGAGCTTATCCTTGAATTTTCAAATAAGATCAGCTTTCTTTGATGTGGAGGAAGTTTCCCAGTTTGGTCCTGATGCTAAATTTCAGCCTTGAGCAAGTTTTTTTAAAGAAAAGATTAGAATGTGACAAACAAGAGTCAGTGATAGGATGATAATTATAGCAATGTTTGACTGTACTGTTGTGACTTGCCTTTGTAGTGAAGCTAGTGAAGCATCCCCTAGAGTAAATTGCATTTTTCATAAATACCAAACATTCAGGAATAATTATTGCAAAGCATTTGAGCGCCCGAAGGCTCACTCCATTGTGAATGGAACCAACAGTGAGAAACAGACATAGAACAGTCGCACATTTCTTATGTGTGTCTGTCTTTCCCAAATTCTATCCTGTTCTTCAAATCCACTTGAAAAGGCTTTTTTTCCCTATATGAATTCAAAACATCATTAAACAATCACTGCTTTCAATGTTTGAGCAACATGCTCTTCTCAGTTCTAGATTTAGTAAAAAAGTCTAAAATTTCTGAGATGAGACATTTTCTAAATGAGCCATCTTCTCTACCAACTGGGAAGATTTTGTAGTGTGGTTTTCATCTTCTTCTTTTTCTGTGGGCAGATGAGTCAAGTAAAGATTATCAAGTACCAGAGTCTTGACTTTGCATGTTCTGTTAATACATATGAATACATTTGTTTTCATGATTTATCTTTCAAAAATGTAGTTGAACATTCTTTGTAGAAACTGCAACTTATATACAAAACTTCATGACAAAAGTATTTCCTCTTTCAGATAACTGCTATTTTCAGCCCTTCGTTTTTGTACTTTCTCACTTCCTAAAATTTTCAGGGGTTTTTTTTAGTCTTTCTTTATCTCTTAATTACATCAAGTAATCACTTTAATGATGTTGTCATAAATTTTACCACTTTTTAAATATTTTTTTTTACATGTTTATTTTGGCTTGTTATTTACTGAAAATATCTCTGTGAAAGATGATTCTTTCAACAGGGACCAGAGACTAATATTTTTTTTAATCTGCCGGTTGTTTCTGTTAACTGGTGAAGATGTATACAGCCTTGGAAATAACCTCTGTTAGGAATGATGGATTATTCCTAAAAAAATAGCCTATTTTGCTATGAATTTTCTGTTACAGGACATATTGTCTTCCAAAATAACTAATTCCAAAGAAGATGCCAGTGTGGAAAGAATGAAACCTAATCTATCCTGGGTAGATACTAATTTCACCATTTCTTTAGTTTCATTTTTGCAGTTAGCTTACTTTCATTCTCTGGTTTTGTTGACTGTCTTGTTTTAGAATAATTCCCAAAAATACTGGCTTTGAGAAACAAAACTGCAGGAGTAAATAATTTATATTTTGTGATTGGTGTGGGATTCAAGTTCAACTTCATACATATACATGCCTAGTTGTCTACACACAACATAGACATCTGTACCCTCCCTCCAGTCAGTGGAACTGATTGTATTTCTGGGTTGGCAGTTACAGAATGACTAAAATGACAATGCAAAATAAATTTCAAGTTTCATTTACGGACAGTAGAACTTTTTTTTTATAATGTCTCTTGTTGCTTTAATTATTGGTGCTCAGAAATGCAGAAGGTCTAGGACAGGAAACATTAAAAAAAATTAGGCAGATTATTTATTAACATTGGTATTACTGCATTGAAGAACTGAATATTATTTGAAAAGTAAGTATTTTTAAAAATCAGCTAAAGAGAGAAAACCACATGACATAAATGCTTTGAACAACAAAATGTGATAAGATTGTTATAACTGACATGCAATGTGAAATTCAGAAGATGTCCTGGGTGTCTAGGACCTGTAAAAACAGAAGGAATTAAGTAACACAGCAAGATACAAAATGAATCAGCATATTGAAACTACAACATGAAAAAAGTCATAGGATACTGGCCCATACAGAAAGGCTAGATACATATAGGGAAAAAAAAATCTCACATGGGATATGCAACAGGGCTTAGAGAAAACATGTAAACTTGAATGTGCACAAACTTGAACCATAATTAGTTTCATCATTTCTTTCCGAGATTTGAAAAATTCTACTTTTTCAAAATAGATATAAAAAAATAGCTTTATTTTAGTAAAATTGTCTGATGATCACTACCCACTCTTCTCATTTTCAGTTTTCACAGAGGTGTGAATACAGTGTCCTCCTTTGTATGAAAAAACTCAAATATATTACTTCAATTTCTACTGCCATATAGCAAAGAAAGAAGTAAAGGTGTGGGATAGAGAAAAGACAGGTACATTTTTCATGCATTGAAATGCTAAGATGTGTTAAGAATAATTTTACTGAAAGGAAAATCTTGAAGTTCAATAACTTGATATTTCAGTTTGCCCAGGTAGACATCAAAAGGAAAACAATAATTTTTCAAAATATTGTGAATATAATGAATTTTTGCTTCCTTAATATTCTGAACACTCAAAGTTTTTTAAACTTAAGACCTTCCTCCTTAATGAATTTAACATTATTATTATTATTTGCACTGCACAGCATACTGAAATATCTTACTCATGATACACTGTCAAAAAATTAAAGGAAAAAGACACACACTAAAAGTGTTTGTATATTTCCCACAGATAGAGACTGGTAAATATTGTAATTGGGAAGAAATACTGCCACCATTCTGATTCTATTATTATTTCTGATTGATAAGTTGGTGCTAGTTCACAGATTTGTTTGGTTTTTTGCTTTCTAAATTACTACCAAAGTGCTCTTTACAGACATGGTCTAACCAGATAAAAAAATAGTGTCACAGAATGCAATATCTATGAAGATCACATTCACTGAAAAGTATATGTTTTACAAGTAATTGTCCAAGTTGTTGTAAAATAAAGAAATTCAAGTTTAAATTATAAGATATTTATCATAAGTCAGATGAGTATATTTTTCATCTCAAAATGTCAAGTTTTCCATTAAGCAGTAATAAAATTATCAATAGAGAGGTACTATTCTATGGTGAGATTACAGACAGAAATAATCTTTGTTTCATACAAAGTTGATACCAATTCCAAGATTCCATCAAAGTTACTGCCAGTCCTTGCTGCCACCACAGATATAATAAATATTACTATTACTCTACACTTTCTTAGCTATTCAAAGTGTGTGCAATCAGATTGAGCTCCTAGATTTTTCATGTTATGCCATGGTGCAAAATTAATGCGAAATCAATACAATACTCCCACTGACGTATAAAATACTTTAAATCATGACTTGTTACTGTAGTGATGCATCTCAGGTTATCTTGTATTTGTGATGCAAAAGGAGTCACTTCTTTACCTATGTAACAATTATTTTAATATGGAAAGAAAAAGTGCATGTTGGCACAAATTCTGGTCATGACATAAACTGTCCACCATACCATAAAATCAAGGCTAAGTACGGGAAAATGGAGTGTATCAATAAAAGTTTTTACTATCTGTGATGTAAAAGAAAAGATGATTAAGGACACATTTTTTGTCTGTTATGAACTGTGGTGTTTCACTTGTGTCTGAAGCATGGAACTGATCCACAGCCGTTTATAGCAGCTGATTATTTAGCTGGTAACACCTAATTCCAATCTTCATTTTCACCAGTAACTACATGGCTATGAAAGTAGGCTGATTTATGAACATGTGAGCAAGCTTAGAATTAGAGCTATAGACTTTACAACTACACTATCAAAGCAGAGAACAAAACAAACAGATTCTCCTAAACCATTTCCATGGCTCCCAACTCTGTACATTCTGAACTTTTCATATATATTAATAAATTTTTCCTCACAAAGTTCATTTGAGAAAAGGAAATATTTTTTGGGTTCTTTGAACATTTGTTGCTGTAGAAAAGAATCAGTTATATTAAATGTCAAACATCAAAAATTTTATTCCCAATATTACCAAAAATTCATAGTCTGGAGAGATGAAAAATGAAAGGCTAAATTCAATAATGGTGTCTCAATATAATTTCAGTGCTGTGTGAGTTGGTGTCCCACAGAAAGTTATTTGCAGATTTTTTTAGAGCAGTTGTTCTTATCTTTTTTTGAGTTAACCTCAGTATAATGATCTTCTCCCCATCCACATGCCCCATCTCTCTGCCTCTTTCTCAAGGGCTCTATCACTGTTCTCTTCGCATCTATCAGGATGCAGTCCTTTGGCAGGAAATCAGTGGAATAAATGGAACCATGTTAGTGCATCCACTGAGACAGTTCATCTAATCCTATTTTTCCAATTCCCTGGATAGAAAAAAACTCTATAGAGTGCATTGGCCTATATCTTGAGATGCACCACTTGTTTCTGACATAACAGAATTGATACAACAAGTTATAGGCAGCATGGAGAGGCAATGAAGAGCTGATATACCATGCAGGTTGTGCAGGCTGGAATAGCCAGTTTGGAGACAAATGTGTCTCATATTTCAGATTTATTGAGAATCCACAGTAGTAGAAGGGCAAGATGAGAGACAATCAAAGTTGCAAGGAAATTGGAAAGGGCAGTCTGATGGCAGATTCCATAGAGGATGGGCATCTTTTCTATGGATTTGGCATACTATTTTCTTACCCTGCATGGATTCACTAAAGGCAAATCATATTTCACCAACCTGATTGGCTTCTACAATTGAAAAACTACCTGGATGGAGGAGGGGAGAAAAGTGAGTATTGTCTACTCCCACTCCAGAAAAGCTTTCATCACTGTCTCTCACAACATCCTTGTAGGCAAACTCAGGAGGACTGGATGAGTGAAGAGTGAGTGGATGGAGAACTGGATGAACAGCAGATCCCAGAGGGTTGTAATCAGTGGCACAGGATGGATGCCTGTCAGTAGTGGTGTCCCCCAGCATTCAATACTGGGCCCAGAATTGCTGAACTTATTCATCAATGGCTTGGATGAAGGAGTGGATGCCCCTCAGCAATTTTGCTGATCACAGAAAGCTGGGGAGATACTGGCTAATATCCCAAAGGGTTATGCAGCCCTTCAGAAGGACCTTGACAAGCTGGAGAGATGAGCAGAGAAGAACTGTCTGAAGTTCAACAAAGGCAAATGCAGGGTCTTTCACTGAGGAAGAATAACCCCATGCTCCAGCACAGTCTGGGGGCTGATCTGCTGAAAGTAGCTCTGTGGAGAAGGACCTGGGGGCCCTGCTGGACCACAAGCTGCCCATGAGGCAGCAGTGTGACCTTATGGCCAAGAAGGTTAATGGTGTCCCATGGTGTAATAGAAAGAGGTAGAGAGGTCAACCACGCCAGCAGGTCAAGGGAGGTGATCCTGCCTCTCTACTGAGCCCTGGAGGCCTCAGAGTCCTGTATCTAATTCTGGGCTCCTCAGTCAAGGGAGATGTGAAGATCTTGGAGTGGGTCCAGCAGAGGGCCACAAAGATGATTAGGGGGCTGGAATATCTCTCCTATGATGAAAGGCTGAGGGAGTCTGGCCTGTTCAGCCTCAAAAAAGAGGTAACTGATAGGACCCCTCATCAATGTCCATAGGTATCTAAAGACAAGGTATCAAGAGGAGGGAGCCAGGCTTTTCTTGGTCATGCCAGACAACAGGACAAGGAACAACAGACAGAAATAGATGCACAGCAAGTTCCACCTGAATCTGAGAAAGAGTTTCTTTTTTGTGTCGCTGAAAGCACTCTGGAACAGATTGTCCAGAGAGGTTGTGGAGTCTCCCTCATTGCAGATGTTCAAAAACCATTTGGACATTTTCTCATGCCATGTACTGTAGGATGACCCTGCTTGAGGAGGAAGATTGGATCAGATGATCCCCAGTGGTCACTTCCAACATTTCCCATTGATTCCAAGAACAACTCAAGCAACTGAACTGAGGAACAAGTAGCAGTTGGATAATGTAGGCTTAATTTTGATACCGTAATTTAGATACCTCAAAGGCTTTGCACAAAGACTTTTATCAATTTTTGGTGAAGTCATTGCAGACTGGTCAAAAGCATATCTGTAAAGAAGATGGTGATTTCTTCCATGTTAGGTTCTTGCTCCAGAACAGATATTTTTAATTTGGGTCAATCATTCATGCATAGGTATCTCATGCCATTTGAAATGTCTTAATTGTTCAACATATCACCTTCACAAGGTTGACAGAGAGATGTGTGCCCTTGTGTAGTATCAGTTGAAATACAGCAAAAGCATCCTATTGCATCTCAAGTTACACTATTATGCTGTGTCTGGACAACTGGACTGAATTCCTTATTCCTCCATTTATGCACATGGATTACATTCATATTAGCTATCAGTCAGATTACTGAGACATCTACACTTAATTACAAGGCAATATTTCATTTAGGAAAGACAAAAATCAGCTTGGTCATACTTGCCCTCCATAACTCCAGGTTTTTCTACACAATCTTACTACTTCATCATATCTACCCCTACTGCCTCGTATGAAATTACCTTGAAATTATATGGTGTAATGAAAAAGGTGCACTGTGCTCAGTTACAGAGTTGCCATGAACTTTTCCAAGATTTTGGACAGAGCCTGCTGCTAGTTACTGTCAGGCAATGTGCTGGGTTGATCAAACAGACAAATCACAGCAAATATCCCTTTTAATGCTTAGGCAAACAGGTGTTGAGCTGGTAAAGTGCTTTCTTGATGCCTATGACCGAATGAATGCACATGCTGGAGGTCTAGAAAGGAGCAGACGAACTGTGTCACAGGAAAAGGTATAGATTGTTGTGACTGTAGACGTGAGAGATACTAGGCTGACTTTCTGTGTCCAGACCCCTGGGTATAGCCAGCCAGTGGCTCTGAGTTTCATCTGTTTTGTGTCAGGAGGGCAGCCAGATTCTTACAAAATATTGAAAAAACAGAGTAAAGAAAAATCATAAGTGAGAACTCAGACATCTAGACTTTGACTTTTAGTCTGAATAATCATACTGTGTTATGCCTTAGTACATTCTCAAGGTAAAATTTTGTCTTAAGAAATCTTTGTAAAAATGACATATTTTATCATGTAAATCTAGAAAATATGCCATTTCAGATAATTCATAGTTGTCTTTTTAAAGTGAAAATTAGTGTTAAATTTCCTTGTTCAATTAATAGTAATTTTTTCTTTGTAATTAACCTTGGAAAAGTATTCTTTATCTTCTGGCTTTATCTAGTGTTCTGAGAATTAATTTCTCAGTCATTAAAAAAAACATTCAAATAGCTACTTATTATGCTAACCAATAAGTATCTTTGTATTCCGCATTGGTACCACCCAATTTATAAGCCATCCAGTTTAAAAGAGGATCCCACAAATACCTGTGTCATTAGGAAGAAGAGCATCCAGCTATAAGATAACAATGGAGATAGATTTGGAAAGAGGTTTAGATTTTATTTGTTCTTGATCATCTCCCAGAGTACCTATCCATTTTTACTAACTGAGAAGCCAAGAGCAACCTAAGTATCTCAATAAAGAATTTAAAGTTAATGATGTGAATCAATTCATAAGCTTTTTAGATTCACTAAGCCTACACAATATTTCTCTATAAGACTCAAGAATTATGATTTATACACACTGTCGTGGAATATATTCTTAAAGGTTGATTGCTTTCCTAACAAGCTGATTTGAAGTTTATGGTACCTACATACAACTCATGATGAAAACGGCTATGAAAAAAACTAAAGAAGTTCCATACACTTTCAGAAGCCTTAAGAGCAATTTAAATACTATAACCACCACAAATATTAAAAGAAACTAACGTTCTGTTGTAATTTTTAAACTTGCTTTTTGAACAGAAGTAGCCCTCAAGAACTACGATGTTATCTGTGGCCTAAGAGGTGATTTGGTTTATTACAGATTTACCGATGAGAGACATTACCTCTGAAGGATTTCAGGTTTGTCACTTATTATGGGAAACCAAAGGTTTTTTCATTTATTTAATTAATGTGGAGTTCTTATAAAAAAACCCAAACAAATACAACTGCACTCATTATCAGTTCAAGTATTTTTTGAATGAATGTTTATCACTGAGTATTTCAAAGAGGAATAGAAGTAAGAATGAAATTGTGAATTACTAAAATTACGACTTATATGTAATCACAGTTGTCTATTAAAATATATTAATCTAGGATTTAGAAAACAAAAAACACAACATTTTTATATATCACTCACCTTCTGAACTGCTCTTATGCCATGAGCTCAGGTTTGTTTTCCAAGGTAAAAGATGATCAGCAGCTTTGGATCTCAAGATTTCCTGGTGTTGAAACAGAGTTTATAAAAAAGGAAGTCTACTTCTATTTTCATTTTCAAGAATAATTTGCATTTTCTTTTAAGATCTGGATTAATCTACCCAACTGCTAGTGTCTTTAATTGCTTTCTTTCTACAGGGAGCTGTCAGATATGACCAGAAAGTTTAACCTTAGCATTGCAGACTATTATGTTTCATTATCTACAAGAAGATACTTGGATTGAGAATTTAGTCAGATTGTAATTGATGGCTTTCTAACTGTCTTTTTGCAAGTTTAATCATTGTATAACTACCTTCAAAAGCAACTGCTGGAATGACACAATTTTTAGTAATATTATAGTTTTAGAGAATGGTGTGATCATGAATTTCCTGATATTAACTTGTACACCCTTTCAACCAATTTCTAAACTGCTTTTTAAAAAATCAACCCCAAGGTTTATGAACTGTGTTTTCTATGTATTCTAATAAAAATACAGTATGATAACAGCCATGTTGAGGTTTTTCCTAAATTACATTTGTTTTGAGAAAGATCACTCTGCACTCTTTTATCATAATTCACTACTTATTTTTTCTTATTTTTGTACACAAACAGGTGGTTTTTTCTTTGTTTATGAGCTGGACAGGAAAAGCTATTTACTCAAAATTTTCTCTTTATTATCTGAGCTTCTAGTTGGCATATATGCTGATTTCTTTTTTAGTAAAACTTGTAATATTTTTAATTTGTAACAAAACTTTAAGAGAAATAAAAGCAATGCTTGTTGAAAATGGATTTACAAATATAAATAGGCGTAATAGGCAAAATTTTAAAAGGGTAAAGGCTTTGATTTAAATTCACATGCATAGATAGTATTTGTAACACCAAGGTTGTGGTTTTGACACCTGCATGGGCCATTCACTTTAGACTTGGACTCAAGGATCCTTGTGGGTCCCTTCCAACTCACAATATTCTGTGATTCTGAGCTGAGCTATCTGAGCTGTCTAAATCCCTGAGGTTCACAAAAATTGAGTCTCGAAAACTTGAGAGGCCAGACTTCTCTTCTGGTGCCAGCTGATTTAAGAAGTAGTGAAAATAGCTTTTCTTATCTTACTTTAACATTAGTTCTATTGGACAGATTAAAAAGTGCAGGGAGAAGCCAAATGAATAATAATAGCAGCAACAAAACATAATTTATGAAGCTTGTAAAAAGTTTTCGTTTGAGTTTAAAACTTTTTTTATCTTTAAATGCTTGATCTATCCAACCACAACTGTGTACATCCCTTCCAGGTCTATCTGTAGTTTTTTAAAATATATGGGATTACTTCTTAATCTGACATTTGCAAAAACTTTTTAATTGACTTGCAGACAGACAAACTGAATTGTCATTTCCATATATTTCATATAGAGAAATACAAGTCTATTTATTTCATATACATAAATTCATGTTTGTGAAGAATGATATCATTCTATGAAGTAGTCAATATTCCAATGCACAGGTATTATTGCAAATAAAAAGCATAATCAATAACGTATTATGTGCCAAAACACATAAGAAAGGTAACTGCCCCTTTTCAGTCACTCCACTGATTTCCTGTGTAAATAAGGAAAATCACTGAGTATCATATTTGTTTCATTTAATGTTTATGTAGTTTATTCTTGGTATCTGCTTAGTCAGTGGTAAAGTACATGTATCTCCAAAGCTAATTCTCTTCTTCAGGTAACTAATGCATGTGGACAAAAACACCATTTGAATAATGATAATTGAGCAAGTTAGGCTTTGATTGAAACAATTCCTAATTTTAATTTCTCCATGTCTCAATGCCCTTTTTTCAGGTCCAGATTGTGCTCTTTTATTCAGAAATTCCTACTGGAAATGTTAAAGCTCTTTAGAATTCTAGTTTTATCATGACAGTTGTCATCTCCTAGATCCCATTGTTACTGATGATTAATTCTAGCTCTTGAATTATACACCTTTCCTAAATATTTAAAAAATATAAATATTTGATAAAGTAGTACAGAAAAGTATAAGAACCTGTTGCATATAATAGTACCAGGAGAGAGACAAACCTAGAGGATAACAGCTGAGATCCGCTACTGTGTTCCTCTGTGTGCTCGACTCAGCAAGATTATGTATCTTATTAATGCCATCTACTTTGGAATCAAACAGCACCCACATCCTTTTTGGTCAGTTTGACAAGTTGTCACTATTAACTAACTTATGACCTGCCAGATATCTCTTTATTTTCCCAAATGGAAATACTTCAGATTTCTTCTTGTTCTTTCATTTCTCTTTCTTCTTTTGAACATGTTCCAATTTTGACTTCATGCTCAGTTGCTTTAAACAGCTTTAACAGTCCATGTCAGTACCAGTAAATTAACTTTTTCTAAAGTCAATTACTTCCTCATCTCTGTCCTACAAGTGATACTGTCTGTAAATATAGCCCAGACCACAAAGATACCTTTTCTCTGCTAAAAATCTTCCCTCACTCACAATCTCCCCAGTCTAACTAACCTTCCCACACAAATAATAAGTCAAAAGACATTTTGTGCTATGCACTCTTTGAAGAAATAATGAATTATTGTTGAAGCAGTTTCCAGTAGAAGCCTGCAAACTTACTTTTCCACTCCAAAGAGTCACCTGACTTTATTTTCTTTAAACATTGTCAAACATATTTGTTTACCTCTATCTACATTTTTCTACTGAAGAAAATTTTATTCAAAGAACTTCTGAAGGCTTAAGGACAAATAATTAAGATTGTGGTCACAATTATGAAAATTGTAGGTAAGGAAAAGTGCACAGCTGGCTAAAAAATCCCTACAATTTTAACTCCCAATTAATGATTTTTAAGACTCCCATGATCAGTTAAAACCTCAACCCTCTGGATTTTAACAAATCTTTTAAGAGTACATTATCTTATTTCTATAAAAAGTAAATTTTGCTTATCTAGGATCTTGGAGATTAGTCTTACAACTAGGCAGAGAGAAGAAAGATGAAATTATATATGCATTTACCATCTATTTTATTTAGAATTTCCTGCATACTTTCTTCTATGGAGACCATAGAGTACAATTATAATTTTTATCAACCTAAAACTTTCTATGGGTTTTATCAAATTTAATAAGCATGGAAATGATCAGATGTATTTTAACATTTTTTGCTGTGTAATAAGGGGATTCATATCAGTTTTATTCTTGGCTGGTGAACAGTAATTAGATTCTTTTGACTTTCTCAGCTAGTCCAGGGGTCTTCTGCCTTCAAAGTCTATCATAATTGAAACAAATAGCAAACTTGTAATCATGATGCATTAGCATTTCAAGGCTGATGTCAGGGCACTAATAAGATTGAACAGGCCTGATCAGCATTACCTGGGGCTTCCAGCCACACCTGTGTGTCCAAAGGCTCCAGCTCAGGTCCTCAATGGGTTCATCAGGCTGGAAGAGTGTTGAACCTCTGCTCAGAAAGAGGCATTCCCTTGCCTGTCCATTGATCCCCAAAATCAGAACTCTGTTGCCATCATGAGGGAAGGACCTGTGCTGAGCCCAAGCCTTGCTGTGCCCTGCTGGGCAGGTGCTGGCTGACACTGTTCTCTCATTCCTCCACACCCCCTGCCTGCTTAAACCGGAACCAACAGCGGGTTAGGATGGCTCCATCCAGTTCACTCTGGATTTTGGGGGACAGATGGCAACAGAGTAGCCAAGGGCTGTCAGGAATGGTGGCCCAGATGCATTGCTAGTATGCTAATATGAATATAAATCAATCATCCTACTCCATAAATAGCAGACAGCACAGAGCCCTTGAGCTCTCCTGCATGGCAGTGGGCTGCATGCCAGGATGTCCCCTGGAGTAAGGACATCTTTGAAGGTTACTCCTCAAGGCTGAGATGTTCCTTGCTGCAACAGATCTTTGGTAATAATTGTGCTAAACTTTGAAATACTAGCTGAGCAATATAAGGATTGATTGTGTGCATATTATCGTTTAGAAGTAAATAGTTGACCAAATGGAGGACTAAGACTGGATCCACCTAAACTCCTCTCTGAGATGAAGTTAAGAGCACAAGATGGAGTTAAGAACTCAGGAAAGTCCTTTCTGAATGTTGTGACTCAACAGGACACTCTTTCTGCTTTATCCAATCCTGTCCTCTATGCAGATATCAATCCAGTCTATCTTGTCATGGAATCCTGTTACACTGCTGTCACATTTACCATAGAATTCTGATGGCTCACTGTTTTATACCAATGAAGTATATTGTTGTTCTTCTATTAGGATAGAAGTGCATAGCTCCATTCCTGGCATGAGGACCTGTTCTGCCAACTCCCTTGGGAACCTGCAGGTGCTCTTAAGGACCAGCTAGCCCTTTTTACTTCCTAACAATTGATTTTGGATGAAATATGCATTGCTTTTGCACTATCATATACCTGAGTGTTCAGAATGAATATTGAAATACTGAAAAAAGGATGGAGCCGTATCTTCAAACAATAAAGCGAATTGGTTTTTAGAAGTAGCATGTCTGAATTAAAAGTTTCTTCTAATTTCTGTGTAATACCACTTCTTTCTTGGTCCAAACATATCTGAAATGTAAGACTTAGGAAAATATTATCCAGCATTTTAGGCATGTTGTTCTCTTTCTAAATAAAAAGCAATAAATTGTTTACTTCCATCCTGAAGTACTCAGATTTGAATGTAAATGCATCTTGTTTATATAGGTAAATATTTTTAACATATTTTAATTTTTTCCCTCTGTTTTTTTGCACCTTAGTGTATTTTAGCTTCTAATAAATATAGTCCCACAGTAGTCTGTATTTTAGAGAATCTAAAAAATTTTTGTTGCAACCAATACAGTTGCATACATCATAAAGTAGCATTACAAATTGATACATTAGAATTTATACTGTTTTCTTTTTACCTAAGCTACCTAAGCTTTGCTGGATCTTTTCTGGGCTATGAGATGTCAAGAAAGGAATCAGTATTTTATCAACTGTCAAGTACATTCAGGGTCTAAGAGACACTGCCATCAAGAAGAAAAAGTTTATTGTTACAGTAAACTCTGGTAATCCAAAATATTTTGTTTATTTAAATGCTACTGTCTATTTCTGTGATCATCCTTCACAGTCTTTCTTTCCATTCTTGAGCAATTTCAATATACAGGAAATTCTGCCTATTTCTTAGGGAAAAAAATCCAAAGAACAGTAGTTTTTCAATGGAAATCTATCCTCTTCCATTGTTCCTGTGGAGTTCTTTGGGTTTTAAAATTTGATAGGAAAGAAATAATCTGTATAAAGATTTCAGGAGTTCTGAGAACATGAAATCATCAGTTTGATGGCCATTCAGATAATTTCTTATTCAGTGCTAATCAAAACAGGATACACCGAATTCTGATTAGATTTGGTCATCATCTTTTGAATCATTTTTTTTTTCCTTAGGAAGTAGCTATTTGTCAAAATTAAACACTGTATCGGTAATGTTAAATTATTTTGCTTTAACACATAAACAAAATAAGATGAGAAAGCAGCAAAATAGATCCTTCACACTTTTATGATGCAATTTTACAGTGATTAAACATAGTGTAGGATGGACCCAGCTTCTGGGAATAATCCTCATATAATACTGCAGTGATAATTCTAACATGGTAAATACAGATTAGATAGTTAAGAGAGAAAAAAAAAAAAACCAAAGCACCACAAGGAGGCTCAAATATTGGAACAGGTTACTCAGAGAAATTTTAGGATGTCTATCCTTAAAGTTATTAAAGATTCATATACCACAGACCAGAGTATCTTGATTTAAATATCTGTATTTTGAGCAGAGAGAGGGCTGAGTACTTCCAAATTTTTTTTAACATAAATTATTCCATAATTTTTCAGTTCTAAGAGTGATGCAATTTCTGGCCAAAACTAATGTTGCTTATCAATTTCAGTAGAACTATCAGCCCTATATTTATGGCTACTGCCTGAAATATCTATATCAAAGTACCTTCTCTGACTACTGAGGTTCGGGTTTTTATCTACATTATTTTACATTTTAATGTTGTCTAGTTCCAGAAACTAGACTTTATCAGATATCATTTTATTTCATGAAGAATGGAAACTTTTTTCTAAACCTAAGCATGAGAGGGATGAAACCACTATTTCTTGCTACAATTTTTCTTTAGGAATTGTTGGCAAAAATGAAAACCAAAACATTCCCCAGAGATAGATGTATTCTCAAGATCTAAGGAAACAGGAAGCTATTTTTGTAAATCTATTGCAAGAAACCTGTTCCATACAGTATTTTTAAACAATCATATTCTACACTTTCTCCCCCTTTTAATGTGGTTGGGTCACATTTATCATCTTAGGGTTTGTTTTATATGTTTTAACTTTATTAAATTTATGTTTCTTCTTTCTTTAAGTATTATATTTTATCTTGGCTTCAAACCTCTTTTTCTAATACCCTTCCTCCTTTTATAATATACAATCTGGAGTTCTATCTGTATCAACCTTCTGATTTTTTAACTAGCTTTAAATCTCTTTTTAGAAATGTTCCTAATAGATCTGATGATTCTGCAAAACTATTGACATTTCTAGATATCACGGGCTGTCTCTCAGCTACCAATTGTTAGAACAGGTTCACTGGGAGGAATTTCTCTTTTATATCTAGGACAAATATTATCAACAATCTGAAAAAAAACAAGGCTTAGTAAGAAATACAGCTCAGCTAATTTTCACAAGTGTAGAAAAGCTCACCCTGAGGGAACCTGCAGAATGTAAACCACCATTGTTCTATCCCTGACTGAAAGAGACTCAATGGATGCAAAAAAGACATCTGGGTTATCAGGTACTCATGAGCTCCCTTTAAAATACAGATGAGTTTTAAAAGAAAAAAAAAACCAAAAACATTCAGCTGCACAATAGAAAAAAAGTTTGCTTTTTGATTGTAACCTTTGAAATAAGGTCAAAAAGAAATCAGAAAATACAGTCTTAACCCAGTAATATCAGAAAACGGCACTGAGACTTGATGCTAATCTCTTTACTGCTCATCATTTATAATGCCCTGAGATAGCCCATCTTCAAAAGTTACTCAGCTGCATCTTGCCCTGGTTGTGCTGTTATCCAGTGAAAACATCTCTCATTCCTATTCTTGTTATATTGAAATCTGAACTGTATTTTCAGAAAAAATATAATTTTTATATAATTTTAAGCGTATGTCCTAGGACCTTCAGGTTTTGTTTCTCCTTGCAATGTGCTTGTATTTTTGATTATTCATGGTCTTTTCTGAAAATACAAATAAAAGTCTGACGAAACTTGTCTGGAGCTGAAAAGCATGCATAGCAATATATTATTATAATAATTTTTATTTCTAGGTTTACCTTCCTGAATATAAGTTGTACTGTATGTATTGTGAGCTTTCTATAGACAGCAAGATTGTTCATAGGAATTTTTCCCTTCTTCAAACAAGTTCATAACCTATTTGGGGATTGGGTTATTTTTTTCTTGTTTGTTTGGGGGTATATTTTTTTTTAATAAGGAAGCATAATTTCTCTAACTTTATATTTTCAAAAGTTGAATCTCTATGTTGCATTTCCATATACGTAGTCTATTCACAACACATGAGTAGATTTTCTTCTGGAGTCGTCATCCACTAATCCTGCAGCCACTGCCTGTAATTGGCTTGGCAATTCATTCTGAGTGCAGCTTGTAAATTCCTCTGATTCTCACATCCTCCTCAATTCTAGTAAAATGATGACTTTAAAGATAATAGGTCCATAGGCAAATGGTACAAGTAGAGAGCTGAAGGCTCTATGGGTTATTCATTGAGGGCAGAAAATCGATACCAGTCAGTAGATAAGTTATTGGAGAAGATTAATTTTTTCTACAATGGTTATTTGAAATTTGTCCTTAATATTTAAGATCTTAGGTCTTGGGGTACATCTTTGCTCAATGAAAAGTGAATTCTGAAAGGATATAAATAGTATATTTTAATAAAAGATATATAAAAAGTATATCCACATTTTATCATAAAATATGTGCCCAAGGAGATATGATTTTCTATTTTGATACATTAATTTTTCTTTCAATATTAAAATAAAATTTATTTATCTAACTTTTTAGATATTTAAATTTAAATGATTCCCACTTACCCATGCAAGTCTATGCTTCCTTTCTGTCATGCAAAGTAAAAGAACATAGAAATAAATTCTGTCTGTAGATAAAGTGTTCTCAGAGAAGGATGGGGTGAAATAATCCCTTGGATTAGCTCCTTCTTCCTCTTTCACTTTTCCTCCACAGATAAGGGACTACAGACACTGCAGGGTTCAAATCACTGCAAGACAATAACTGTGGTATCAGTGGAGTTTTCATAGTTAAATCTGCACAGTTTAAAGAAAATGGCATGGCACTATTTGCCTTTGGAGTTTAAGACCTTCCTAAATCACTGTATGAAAACACAAAGTATTTCAAGATCTGTTTAATTTCATCTGTAGACATAACCTGTGGCCTACCATCATAGTTTGTGTTATATAGGTTGTCAGAGAGTGTCTCACCTATTGAACTGAATTTTCAGAAAAACAAAGAAATATCCTTGCTCACACACATACACACACAGATTTGGACAAATGACTGAAAATAGGAATTTTTTTTTCTTGCAAAGCAAGATTGGATAAACAGTCACACACTGTTAGTCACACCATAGTCTATTTGGGACTTAAGTAAAGTGAAATGAATTGCCTACTGCTACACAAAGAAGCAAATATTCAGCCAAACTTGTCCCAGTAAACATGTTTTCAATCTAGAATGCTTCTCCAAGTGGCCACTCAGTCTGTTTACACAAGTATCACCTCACAGTTAACATGGTCTCTTTTCTTTAAAGCACACTTTTATCAGCTGGCATTCCAACAGTCCTCTACAGTTCCATATCCACATGCCCAGCCATCAGCTGGCATGTGAACAAAACATTAACTACAAAATAGACTCCTTAAAGTTTTATTTTTTAAAGTTGATGTTTTTTGGAGTAGCAAAAATACTCCAAGGATTCTAAGACAAGCTTCAAACAAGCAACTGAAATGCTTTCCTCCCTTTGACAATGCACAAGCCTCATTTATCTTTTCTGTTCCTAAGGGTAAATTGAGTCACTTTTATGGAAAAGGTATCTTCAGGCCCTTAGCTGAAATATGTAAGAACCTAATCAGCCTAAGGTCATTCTTAAAGTGAATCAGGAAAAAATAAAAATCTGAAATCCCTATGCTTCCATCAATTATACAGGAAGCTGTATGAGTGTTTGAAGAATTAAATAGATTTACTCTCAATGTATTTTAAACAGTTTTTAAAGTGCTGGGATAAAATCAAGACACATTTGAAATCAATATAAAATATCCACTAATCCCACTGCAGCACAATTTTTGGTCCTTGACTTGTTTTAAGAAAAAAATATTTGCTAAGAACCATATTTACCAGTGATTTAACAATATTATTTGTCCAGCTCCTCTCAGAAAAATCTACAACCAAATAAATAGAAAGAAAAAGAAAAAACAACCCCAAAAGCCCAATACTGTAATTCTTCATGATGGTGAATATTTTGTTGTTTGAGCACACTTTGTATATTACTTGGAAGTAATTGTTGTACTACAGTAGTTTACATTAAACATACAAACAAGAAAATCTACACTTTGACTTCATCTCAATATCTGCAGGCTTTGAAAATTAAGCATGAAGATGAAACAATGTGCAAAAGATCTTAAAACTCTTATTTGTCAAGTTCCTGCACTTTTCCCTTTTCAGTGCTATCATAAGTATGTAAGATATCTCCACCTTAGAAAATTAAGATAATTTCCAGTTCAAACTCTAAGGTATCAATCAAATCCCCAGTCTTTTAGACCATGTAATATATGAGAATTATAAAATGTCTTTAGAACGGGCTACCTTATATGTTCCTGATGGGGATCTTTTCATTGTAATCCTTAAGACTAAAACTGTAAAACCAAAATTATAAACCTATGACAAATCATTGAGCGCAACTGCATAAATCTGGGTCAGCCGCACTCATGAGTTTAATTAAAGTTATCTGGAAACTACCAAGTCCACACCTATGTCAAATTTTGCATGTCCCAGCTTATACGGCAGTGTAACTTAGAATGCACAGCAAGCATTCCTTTCACGATGCTCTCCATTTGTAGCAATGTGAATGGTCTTTTACTTGTGATCTGATTCCTTTTGGGCTTGTCTGGTGGTCACAGCTAACAGGTCATAATTTCCTGCTCTCAGGAGTGTTGCTTGGCAGTGACCATTCAAATAAAATGATAGCTGAGGTAGTGGAGGCTATATCACACAGCTAGGAGGTAATCCATACAGTGCTACCAGCTTACTTTGTGGTTTAAGGCAGGTTATTTTATTTTTCTGTAAAATGAAAATAGCAGTGGTTTGTCTCTTTTTCTTGGGTGCCAGAAAAAAATGGATCTGCTCTAGTTGAAGAAGTAAAGGTAAGGCAATGGTTCATGTTAAGATAAAACTAAAGAATAGAAAGAAAAGATTACATATAAAAACACAAGACAGAAGAGAAATATTAAACTTTAAAATAGAATAGAATGGTGAAATCAAAGTAATCAGTTCTATCAATAAAAATATGTAGTTGGGCACTGGGAATAGAACTCACGAGACACAAGGTATATTGATCAGTATCCCATTGCTTAAATTCTAGACTCTGATTTGGCTAAAGAATTCGATAAACTTATGATATGCCATGAAAGAAGGTGATGATGGAGAAAAAAATATGGCATTTTGATCATAACTCTACCTAAATCAAGGGGACAGTGCAAAAATGTAAGCTACTTAGGTGTATTTTTCCTGAATTGAATTCAATGTGTTTCATGTTGTAATTCTGACTCATAAAAGTTGTCATTATAGTTATGAAATTTCTTTTATCACTTTTTGATATTGTGCAGAAGATTTAGAATATTTTAGTTCAAAATAAATTTGCTTTCCAAACAGGCAGAAATCATTATTTTTTTTCTTCCAGGGGCAGGTATGCGCAAAGAATCACTAAGTATATTCACATTCTACAAGTAGAATGAAACAACAAATGTTTCATGGAGGAAAAAAGGTTAGCTTAACCAAATAACTTTTAATTTTGTTATATTTCAATGGATGTAAAAATGGAGAATGGTTTCAAAGGAAAGTGTTTTGCAATGTTGTGTTTCTATGTCACAGGCAATACAGTTTGATTCTTTTCCACCAGTTTTGTATCTGGATAATACAGTAAAGTCAAATTGAGGATTTCTGGTAAAAGCAATGGAGTATCAGTCCATGAAAACCTATTTATTCTATACTGTATTTTAAAGGCTCAACTATTTGTTTAAAGGATTTAATAATTGCAGTTGTTCCTAAAGGGTATAGTAAGAACAATGGCTTAAACATAGACAAATCCTAGCAGTATTTGTGACATAATGTAAATATTTGATATGTATCCAACTGAAAAATAAATTGTCTGCATATCTGTGTCATGCCATATGTAAAAGACTGTATAAAGTGAGTAGATTCCTTTAAGACAGAAAGAGATCATACAGAATGGCTAATTGTCTTTGGCAAGCCTTTAAATAATCCTGTGTTTCTCAGTAGACAGAATGGCTAAATTGCCCTGTTCTGACCCTCTCTATCCTCTATCCCTGCTGTGATAGGTCAGCACCCATTAGAAAAGAGGATCTGCACACTCCTTGATACCAAATTCTAGATTGTAAAGTAAGTGACATAAGTTTTATGCTATTAAACCCCTATCATTCTGGACTTCTTTACAGTCTTGACATTACTGCAGGCACTCCGACTTGAGAATGAAAGAGGAAAATAACACCTCTTCAAATAATTATGATATTTTAGATCCTTAAGGGCATCAAGGCATGATGTCAGAGGAGATCAGGGAAAGGTATATTGAATTGTAAAACAGGTTGGTGTAGAAGGCAAAATTTCTAGGAAGGATAGATGAAAAGCACAGTATCTGTCTTAGGTACTTTTATGATTTATTCTTGAGAGCAGACAAATTCTTACAAAATGTTTCCATCTTCTGCATAGTGGCTACACGAAAAAAGTATAAGGCCATTTAAAATGTGATGATTAACATGAGGTAGAGCATTTTAACACAATTTTAACAATGGAATTTTTATTGATGTTAATTCTCTTCACAAAGAAGGGGCAATGACTATGACCCATACTGTTTTTGCTGCTGTTAAACAATTTCTTTTTGAAAATCACTCAAACAGGATCAAATTAGCTGGTGATAAAAATATCAGGTAGCTAGTGTGCTAGATAGATATGGTTTAAAGGTAAGCAATATTAAATGAGCTTTTCAATCAAGCTCCCCTCCCCCCTTATTTTCCTACCTTTGTTTTTAATTTTTCACTACATTTAAAGTACTTTTCTGAATGCTTGAAACTCAGTACTCTTTCTCTTGGGCATATTAGAAGTATAGGGGTTTTGTTTTGTGCCCAAATCATAATTCAAAGGAAACTGCCAGATTACAGTAATTTCACTACTACAAGCCGCACCATTTTGATTAAAGTTTTGCTCTGTACCCGGAAGTGAGGCTTGTATTCCGGAGCGGCTAATATGTGAACAAAAATTCTGAAATTTGCCAACGGGAAATGTGAGCATGCAGCAGCCCCAAGCTGAGCCGAGCCTGCACGGCCCCGAGCAGGGCCAGGGCCACCCCTGATGGCCACGGGGGAGCAGGGCCGGGGCCGGTGGGGAAGGGGGAACCCGTGCCAAGATCGTTCCCCGGCGGGGGAGGGGGGGTCGTGCCAAGCCAGGGCAGCTCCGCGGTGGCAGCGGGGGGACCAGGCTGAGCCCACACAGCCCCGAGCCAGTAAACCCTTTGTTCCCGTGATTCTGTTACTAATTGGCCACTTTGTGAAAGTTGCACACGGATCCTCGCTGAGAACAAAAGTATGGCTTACAGTTCGGTGCGGCTTGTATATGGAGGAAAAATAAAATGTTTCTGACACCCCGGAAGTGCGGTTTATAATCCATGTGGCTTGTAATCATGAAATTACTGTATTTGCCTTGTAAAGCAATTATGTTTCAAATACAAGTTTGTCAGAAATTATGTCTAGCCAGTTGTGTGTGGTAAATGTAGTGAAATGTGACAAAAAATTTCATATAATCTATTCAATATATTCCAGTTTCTAAGCTTCATACAAAAATGAATTGTGTCTTTTCCTTAGATTATATTAACTTATGGCAATAATGTTTATCATAACCTGCTTATAAATCCAATAGATTTTATTTGAAAATTTTCTCATTCAAGACATAAGGACTAAGTTTTCTATGTTGCCAGGTATTTTAATTGAAGAAATTTTGATAACTGAGCTTCAGTTGTCCCTCAGAGACAGTAAATATATTATTTTGCTTTGTACACTGTTCTGACAAGAATTTAAACAATAAATTTTGCAGTAGTTGGTATACACTACATCCCTGCATATCACTGTGTTGCTACATACCAAATAGTATGCCCTATAGCCATAATTTCCATTCATGACAAGTTATCTAATATTTGTTAATTATTTTCTACATTTGGAGAATTGTATTAAATTCTAGTTTTGTTTCAAAATACATTGTTTCAATCCACTTCTACAAAAAACCCAGCACAAACTTGACCAAATAATTCAGATACGCTTTCTTTATGATTTTCTCCTGAACCCTTGATCATTGTATTCTTTTCTGCACATGGGATCAACTTCAATGGAAGCAGCAGAAATACTCCATAGTTAAATTAGCTGGTAGTCTTACAGTAAATGTATCTGGTGAGATGTTGAAATGTTGGATCTGGAGCTAGTTTCTTTCTTCTTGAATGAACACTTTATTTTCATCTAATTCATTCAAATGTCATTGTCTCCAGTGTATACAAAGGGCATGTATGGTTGGATCTGCATCAGGTCCATTGGGGAAGCAAGGCAACACCCTTTTAGTTTCTGGAAATACATCTTGAATTCTCTTAGTTAGACTGGCTCTGGCATGCATAGAAGATCCATGAGTATCTTGTAAACTCTCACACTGAAATAGTAAGCTTCTGCTACTCACATGCTACATTGACGTTTTACATTTTAATTATCAATTTATAACATTTATTTTATTGAATTTTTCTATTGTCTGTTTACAATAACTATGATTTAATAGGAAATATTTCCTGATTTTTCTATCCTTAAATTCTAAAATTAGAAAAATAAAATTAAAATACTTTTTATTTAAAAAGAATCATCAGATAAAAATACAGCTTTTTTTTCTTTGCTTTTCTTTTTTTTTTTTTTCCCTCCAGGAATGCATTATGTCACAAGCAAAATCTTGGCTTTTTACTGTGTGGGTTATTTTATTACTTCCCATGTGTCATTGCCATAAATAGTGTAGCCGCCAAAACTGACCACAAAAAAATCTCAACAAGAGTCTGTCTAAAAAGTGAACTGATGAGACTCATATGAGCCTGAATAAAAATAGCAGTGTAAAAATTACTGCTGAAAAGCGTGAAATTAAATACAAAAATTTCAGGTGACAAAAAATATTAATTAATGAAAGAAAATGGATATTTCCTCCTTGTGCACATTCCAGTTCTACACCATGGAAAGATAACCAAGAGGCACAAGCTCTAGTTTATTTTCAATGCTAAGATGTAAGTGTGAAGTAAGGCTAATTGCAGAACTTCCTGCCAGAATGTTTCCCATCTGAATAGATTTCAGGTCTGGCTAAAAAAACTCTGTTTCCACTAGGTAAGTGGAATAAAATGTAAAAAAACCCAACCCAAACCAAACCAAAACCAACCAACCAAATTCCAAAATGAGCAAAAAACCCCCGCCTCATGACTCAGGATCACAGTTCAAGGTTTCTGAATTGACTACAAGTAAATTTGTTACAAACAAAATGCTTGCCATTATATGTTTGAGGTGAAACCATTGAACTTGTGACTATATGTTATAAATTCTCATTTCCATACCCTTATGCTCCCCACCACGCTCCTTAGTAGAGCCTGAATTGAAGCCTTGTGGTAGGTTAAATGAAAATTCCCTGGGGGCAGCATGTCTTCCAGAAAACAGCAGAGACCTAGCACTTGCTAAATCTCCTGTCTTCAAACTTTGACACAGAGGTGAAGATGCAGCGTGTAGCTTGACACAGAAACCGACTGTCATGACAGATCACATGGCAACTCAAAGAAACAGGTATGTTTAACAGAAATATTTTGTCTCCTCTATCAAAAATATATGACAGGAGTGAAATTTAAAAAGTAACCGTTGCTTCGACTCACTGATCTCACCATGCTTTTTGTGCTGTGCTGCTCAGTCTCTGCAGGATCTCTGCAAAGGGATGGGTGAGAATCACATGTTGAATTAACATTACATTTCAATACATTATAGGTTTTTAAATTTTTCTTTGAATGTTTGATCTGGGACATGAGAAAACAAAGTTCACTCCTTGCACATTTACATAAAGGCTAGATAGGCTACAAGTGATGATGGAGAGTGGGGGAGTAAGTAGCAGTAGTGGTCACATACAGTGCTCCCGGGGTCAGGATCTCACTCTTGGAAGAAGGCAACTCTTCTGACCAAAGAACGTAGAAATTTCGGTGCAAAGCCAATGTTATGGACTAATTTTTTTGTAATGCATATTTGTAAAGAGTTGTTCCTTAATGGAAAAAAATTTATTAGCTATGATTGTATTACACAGGCAAAATATTTTTGTTTCCTAAGTCTTGGAGGGAATAGTTTTCTCTTTCTCAAGGGAAGAAAGGAAAAAAAAGAACAGTATTTTAAAACTGTCACACTAATTTACTTTTCATTTTTTAAAATGATTTCTCCTCATACAAACTAATCTGAGCTTGACTATGAAATGCAGCTTTGAGTTGGAAGGCCTGAAGCCTGATTGAACTGCTGAAGAAAAAAAATACAGCCCTTTATACCACAAATAATGTATGAAAGGTGGTTTAGTGTTTCTGCAGTAGACTGGCATAAGGAATTATCTAACTAAAATAGATTCCTGGATCCATTATTTCTTGACAAAGTCATCACTGCACTCAGAAGTCATTGAAATTTCACTCTCCTGTTTTGTGTATTACACCACCAAATTACTTGCATGTCCTCATTTTCATAACTTGTAACACAATAAAAAAAGAAGAGCGAGTCATTGCAATGGTGTTATTATTTGTTCTGAAGTTGAGATATACTATTACTCCCTTCAGGATACAGACATGAACTTCTAGGGATTTTGACAGATGATTCAGGACTTTTAAAAGACCTGTCCCCATTATATTTCAGAAATTAAGTACCAACAAACTCAAACAAACTGCAAAACATGTTTAGATCTCAAAGGGAATCTGATGGATCTGTAGTACTGTGCTCAGAACTGAAGAAAAGTCTAAAAATTTTCTCAGGAAACTTTTACATGTTAGCACAAAGAATCTAATTATCTTGATGCTTAAGGAAGCTGCATGCAATGCAGCAAATTATTTCCCCCCTGGGAAGGCAAGATAAAGATAAGTCAAGGAAGTAGAGCAGATGGCAACCTTAAGTTAAGCAATATAAACACAAGAACAGATTCATAAAAATAATTGTAAAATAAGATCTGATGGCTAAATCAATCTAGTGTTTCCTTCTCAATGAAGCGCTAGCAAATATTTGCAGTTTTACTTACATACGAGTGACACTTTTGTAGCTTTTAGGAATAACAGACTTGTAAGATTTATTTACTGTGTGTAAATTTTCTTTTTTACTTACTGGTAGAAGAAAAACATTGGGATTTTCATCTTACCTAGTTTTTTAAAATTTAATTAACCTGTATAGGTAAGCCAACTACTGGGCTAAAATCAGCCCAGGCGTTCAGGTAACCAAGGAGCAAAGTGAAAACTTCTAGGCATGAGGGGAATAAGCTGCCAAATAGACTGAGAGCTATGTAAAGGAGGAATGTCTTGTACATGCTGAAATCCCTGTCTGTCATATGATTTTCATGCTACAGTTCAAAATCTGTCAGCACTGAGAATATGCAGAGGATTAACATTTCATTATGACTCTTCATGGAGTACAAAGAACTGTCAGAGGAAACAAATTTGATGTGCAATTTATCTGGGCAAGCATTAACTCTGTCTCTGTGGGATTCAACCAATGAAGGTTAAGCACATCTGTGGCACACATCCCAGTTAGTGGCATATATCAGAAAAGATGGAGACTCTTTCAGTGAAGAGCAAGGAAATGTCTAAAGCTATGATTATCTCTGCATGTGATGTCAACTTGGATTTGAATCCAAACTTGAGTTCAAACCTCTTTTTTGTTCATGTGTTGATTTTTTTCTGTGGTCTGATGCTGAACAAAGCATCTGGTTCCCAGCTGAGGAAACTCAGATCTGAAGCATGGGGAGGAGCTGGGTTTTGTGTGACAGAACGGATGTGACTCCATGTCTTATATTCAGATCTTGGCATTACTTTTCCAGATTCTTAGATTTACTGAGATTAATAAGTTTTAGATAAGATCCTGAATACTGTCCTCAAGCTCATTTCATATGATACTTCTGTAGTTGAGTTAATTTTGTCTATACTTTCTTTCTTTTTTTTTTTTTTTATAAGATGCATATGACTTATTTTTTGCTCTTTTTTAATCATCAGGAACATTTCTCAGTAATCGTGGACCTTCGAATACAAAGAATAGTCCTTCAAGAATCCTATTTAGCTCACTCAGTATATTTAGATGCTTTGATGTCTTCACACTGACTTTGGTGTGTAGAAATTTGGTTTGTTTGATTTCTAAGTCAGCTTCTCTCTGCTGGGGGTAATGGTTTAATTCCTACAGACTGCTGGCAAGTTTAGGGACCTGGTGAGACTCAGAGCAGACCTTGTCAGTAAAACTGAGACAGAAGGGGCTTTAAGTTTTTTCTGCATCATTTATCACTAGATCCCTTGCCTACTGAAAAGTGAGATTACATTTTTGTCTGTCTTCCTTTCACTGCATGTGTACCTACAGAAATCTCACTTGTTGCCTTTCGCATTCTTTGCTATTTCCAACTCCAGTTTCAACTTCTGGCTTTCATTTCACATCTGTATGCTTGAGCAATATTCTCTGTAGTTCTCTCAGGTCACTGCTTCCCACTTCTATCTTCTGTGTATTTTATTTTTGCTTTTAAGCTCAGTCATGTGTTCCCTGACATCTGTGCTGGCCATCTCCCATGATTACTTGACTGTCTGCACGTTGGAATGGACTGTTGTCCTTGAAGATGAGCTAGCTTTCCTAGGCTTTATAGGGCATTTTTTCTCATGTGCCTCCCACAACCAGATTCCAGAAGAAGCTAAAACCTGATATGTTTGAAGTTCAGATTTGTAGCTCTGCTATTCAACTGATTTTTAGGTTTGTGGATCAGGTGGTCTGTAGCAGATGTTCACTTTGACATCACTCATGTTTGTCTGTCCTTGACCAGCTTTCTCTTTGCTCCAAGGTAAAGTTCTATGCATGTTTACTGCTCCATTGCACTAAATTCACCCCTCCTGTTTGTCTTCCTGTCCCATCCATGCTAAAAGCTTGTATCCATCTGTTGTACCACTCCATTCATGAGGCATTCCCCGTTATGTATCTGTGATCCTAGTGACACCACAGCTCTGCAACTGTTCATAAGCAGTCTCTAATTTCTCTAGCTTGTTTCCCATGCAGTGTGCAGACACTTGCAGTGAGTCTCAAGGTACCACAGCAGTAATGAAAGTGCCTCCATCTGTATGTGCTTCTCTGCATGTCTCTTCATTTGTCCTCAAGCCTCCACTCCTCTTCAAGTGTGAGATTATACCTCCAGTGCTCTGGGCACCAACTTCATCAGGTTGTTTTCTTAATTGAACAAGGCAGCTAATAGTTGCTTCAAAGCTGTTCATTGCAGAAGGACATCAGTCTCAAAAGCAAAGTCACAGACATAAAAGTCCATGCTAAGTTTTGGTATAAAGTCCCAAACAGAAGCAGTAGCTGCTCCCGTCAAGGTCCTGGGAAGCTGATGTTGCTGCGACAGCTCCTATCTTCTTCTTGGGTGTTGATGACGGCAGTGAGAGAGCAAAGCAAAGCAAAAGTAGATGGAAAATGACAAAAAGCAATGGCAGAAAGTGATGCCAAAAGGTGATGGCAAAAAGCAGTGACAAAAAGCCCCAGTTCTCCCCAATGCATGTCCTTATATAGAATCTTCCCAACAAGCTGACACAAACTCAGACCACTGCTTCTTAACCTTAGAATTAGAATTCTAGTTTCTTAACATGCCAGGTTACGTATAAACTATGCATATGACCTATCTTGTTCTATCTGAAAAATGTAAGCAATATTCTTACTAGAGCTCTATTAGGTCTAAAACTGAAAACACTAGTATGTTTTTCAACCTTCACTAGAACTCGCACTTCTACTCTACTTCCTTGCTAGGGAAACTGAGTACCAAGTACTGCTATTTCCTAAGGAGTTCAGAATTCAGTGAATGCCATAGAACCCCTGTGCAATTCTATAAAATTCAGCAGCTCATAAGCAATGCTGCTACCTTGTGTCTTCTCTGTAGTGTTCAGTGACAGAGGCACAAGTTGAAACACAGGAAATTCTACTTTAACATTAGAAAACATGGCTTTACTGTGAGCATGGTTAGATATTGCAACAGCTTACACAGTGATGTTGCAAGGTTACTGTCATTTGTGCAATTTGAAGTCCAGCTGTACACAACCTTGATCAGCCTGTTGTAGCCAACTTTGCTTTGAGCAGGTGCCTTGGAATCAACAATGCCCAGAGGTGCCTCCCAGTTTCAAAGACTTTGTGATAGTCATTACTATCAGCTAAAAAACTGTATTTTTTCAAGATGGTGAACCTTTATGAATTTTTGGAAGCATTCCAAGAATTGACTTTTGACTTAAGAAGCTCTGTTATGATAATTTTGAAGAGCATTAGGTAAGTGAAATGTGGTGACACATCCCACTCCACTTAGAGTACTGACTGTTAAGGAGATCTGTCCTGTCTTTCCATAAATCCATTGAAGAATCTACCAATCAGAATTTAAATGCTCTTATCTGTTGGTTGCAGTTGAGGTTGTTTTTATTTATTTTCTTTATCTGAGCTCTGGATTAAGGTCAAATAAAGAAATGGTTACTAGACAGAATTGTACTACAGTGAGTCATCAATGATTTTATGGTGCTGATGTCATTCTTAGTATTTTAGACATAAGCATCAATGTCAATGTTCAAAATTACTTCAGTTGTTAAGAAAGAGTCAGTTTTTGAGGTAAGCATTTCTTTTATGACATTTCTGTCATGAAAATCCTAGGGACTGTTTAAGAAATCAACATCTTTATGCATACATATTTGTTGACCCATATTTTCTTAAAATCCTGCTTTATCTAATGACTTTTGTTAGTCTTTTCCAGCATTTCTGAGCACAGCATTCTTATGTAGGAGAAAAGAATACTCTTACTTTGAAGTATTCTTCAACTTCCTTTTTTTCATCAGCAATGTTTACATTTTAAACACACATTTCATGGAAGGTAATAATTAAAAGAAAATTATATTTTTTAAATTCTTGCCTTTTTTTAATATGGACTGCAATGACAATATTGCTTTTCTGCCTTGAGTCAATCCTTTTGGAGTCTTTGCATTAGACAAGACTAGGACTTTTGTCACATCCATTTATACTTTAGTTATCTCAGAATATTTGATCTGTCTTTTTCATCATCATCATTGTCTTTATATTTCAATTCAACCTATAGTCACGAATTATTGCTATTGTTCTTCACCTCCTCCTTCTCTTTTTGGATGTAATGCATATAGAAATAAAGATGATACTCTAAAGCTAAATTGAATAGAAAATATAAACAGTATGTATGTGAAAGAGATTATATTGTACAACAGAGCAAGTATATTGGTAGTTTGTCAGAGTTGTGCTAGCACCCTAATTTTCCTTCTGGATCCCCACTGAATGTGTGTGGATGTTGTTGCTTACTTCCTATTACCTATAAGAAAATCAAAGAGCTAACAAATACTTCTGTATAGGGTAGTATTGAGTGATGGTGGTGCTTTTGATAAAGGAATTAAGCAGAAGTAAAGAGATAAGGCTGATTACATCTGTAAAGTGGTTCAAGTGAAAATTGCAAAAACAGCCATGTGGGAGAGCTGAAGGTCAGTGAAAAAAGGAGGAGAAGAAAAACTCAGAATTGTGCCGCAGAAAGCAGGCTGACACGATCAATTGCTGGTATTCCTGGCTGAAACCGCTTCTTGTTTTTCTTTGTATAAGTCTGAGTTTCTTTTTGGGATTGATCCAGTACAAATAAAGGCAACAATAAGTCTGTTGAACCCTCAACCTGTTTTGTAATTTTTTTTTCCTGTTCTCTGTAAGTGTTTTTCATTTCCTTTTCTACGTCTGTTGAAATGTGTTTCCTTCTAGTTTGCCAGTGCAGTTAGGTTATCACTGTATATTGTCTATTGGCTTAGTAGGGAAGTAAATCTTGGCAAACTAACTTGGGAGTTCTGTCAAAAAACTCAGGAGTCATTGAGTCATCTCATCAAAATCCACTGGCTCTGTTACAAAATTGAAAAACTGTGTAACTTTATGTAAACAGAAGCAAATGCTTGTAAAAATGTTATTCCATCAATGAATTAAAGGTGTCATCAAATACATCAGATTGCCTTTCCAATTGTATTTAAAACAGAAGAATAACTACAGAAATTTCATTCAGCTGCCTTTATGAGGAAACAAGTGATCTGATTATGGAAAAGTCTCTCCTACAAAGTTGATACCTTTAAATTACAATCCTCTGAAGAAATTCAGCGCTGTTTTTTAGATATATGTCTAGAAGTCTTTATTCTACATTGTTAGATGACTAACTTCTGAAACAAGTAACAAAGACCACCAGGTCAGATCAAGTTCATAGTATGTACCTTAAAAAAATTTATCCAAGAAAGAAGCAATCAACTTTAAATATTCCTTTTTATCAACATTTTGTTTAACAAAATCACAAGAAGTTCTTTATATACATTATTAATTTCAACACTGAAGTAATTGTGGAAAGAACTCAAAGCTATTAGCACAAGATGTTTTCTTGTCATACTGTTTCTCAAGAACAAATCTAACTGGAATAAATACCAGTAAATTCATGAATACAAGCCGCACTGAGTATAAGCCGCATCGCCAGGTGTTGGTAAATATTTTGTTTTTTGTCCATAAATAAGCCGCACCCGAGTATAAGCCACTCTGTCGTTCGCAGTGAGGACCCGTGTGCAACAAAGTTGCCAAGTAGTAACAGAACCGCTGCAGGGTGGGGTTTACTGGCTCGGCTCCGGCCATGAGGGCTCGGGGCTGCCGACAGGGCTGGGTGGCCCAGTTCGGCGCTGCCGCTCGGCTGGGATACTCGGGGCCGGCTGCCGCCACTGCTGGGCTTGGTCATCCCGGCCCGGCGCTGCCCCGCGGCGGCAGGGGGGGCACAGAGCCTGCCGGCACCTGCGGCGGCCATGGGAGCCAGGGATGTAGCCTGCCTGCTCCTGCGGCAGCGGCACGCGGGGATGGGAGCCCCCCAAGCCGCGGGGCCAAGCAGGAGAGAGCTACCCGCCTTTCCCCGAGCTGTGGGGCCAGCAAGAGAGAGCTGCCCCTGCTTCCCCCGGGCCGTGGGGCCAGTAGAAGAGAGCTGCCCGCCTTCCCCCGAGCCGCGGGGCCAGCAGGAGAGAGTTGCCCCGCCTTCCCCACCCCCTGTGCTGCCTGCATAGAGCAGCTCCACCCGCCGCACAAGAGAGTAACAATTTGTAACAACCGCGTAAATGCAGGGTTTTACTGGCAGGAGCTCGACTTTGCAGTTTGCACTGACTTGGGTTGCACTCCCAGGGTTGAAAATGTCAGAAAATTATTCACATATTGGCCGCACCTGAATATTAGCCGCATTCCCGGTATGGGAGCAAAATTTTGGTCAAAACAATGCGGCTTGTATTCGTGAAATTACTGTACATGGCATTGTGAAATCAGTGTTTATTCATGGGGATAAAAACCCAAAGTGAGTTACAGTAAATTCACAAATACAAGCCGCACTGAGTATAAGCCGCATCTCTGGGTGTTGGTAAATATTTCATTTTTTGTCCATAAATAAGCCGCACCCGAGTATAAGCCGCTCTGTCGTCCACAGCGAGGACCCACGTGCAACAAAGTTGCCAAATAGTAACAGAACGGCGGCAGGGCGGGGTTTACTGGCTCGGCTCTGGCTGTGCAGGCTCGGCCCGCTCGGGGCTGCTGACGGGGCCAGGTAGCCCAGCTCGGCACTGGTGCTCGGCGGGGCCACTGGGGGCCAGCCGCCGCTGCCACTGGGCTCGGTCACCCTGGCCCGGCGCTGCCCTGTGGTGGCAGGCAGGGACGGAGCCCCCCGCCGCCTCCCCGAGCTGTGGCAGTGGCGGTCCGGGTCCCCCGCCACCTCCCAGAACCGTGGCAGTGGCCGCCCGCGTCCCCCGCCGCCTCCCAGAGCCGCGGCAATGGCGACGTGGGGCCCCCGCCGCCTCCCTGGGCCGCCGCAATGGTAGCCCAGGGCCCCCCGTCTCTTCCCCGGGCTGCGGCAGAGGAGGGAAGGAAAGACCTCTCCCTCCTCTCTCCCCGCCCCCCAGTGCTGCCTGCAGGCAGCCAGGTTCCACCCGCGGTGCAACAGAGTAGCAATTTGTAACAATCGCAAAATGCCGACTTTGCAGCTGCTCGGCTCGGCACTCTGGCTGGCACTTCTGAGGTTGTAAATGTCATAAAATTATTCACATATTAGCCGCTCCTGAGTATTAGCCGCATTTCCAGTTTAGGAGCAAAATCTTAGTCAAATTGGTGCGGCTTGTATTCTTGAAATCACTGTACACACTTTCAATGAACAGAATGGAGAAATTCCCTTTTAGGACCTGAAATTCTCAGGGAAAAAGCAAGGTACATCATGCCTGCAGAAGCAGGATCTTGTGTCCACAATACTTGTTTAAACTTGGTTGCGTTCAAAGTGCCCCATCCCTCCCCTCTAATACAGAAAACATAGCAAGTTGGTGCTTATTCCCTGAGTGCCTGATACTGATGCTTAAGCTAGAGCATAATGAAAGCAGTGAACCACAGCAGCCGATTGGAACTCAGCACAAAACCAATGCTAAATTGCCAGCAGAGTGCTGCATGGTGCCACGCTGGATGAAACACTGTGGTTGTTCTGCAAATGAGGTTTTTTTTTCCAACTCGTATTATTGTTTATGAACAGCGTTTTCTGACAGTCTTGGAAAAGCATCCAAGATTTTTTTAATGACCTGCTTTTATATTCCTTCCTGTAATGGATAAACTGGCAAGGATATCAGCATCAGCAAAGGCATGTCGCTAAATGAGTATCAGTAGACATGGTCCTCAGCATATTATCCCTGCACTTTGTGAATATAATTCATACTTATGATAAAATATTATCTCACAGCAAGCCATAGTGGGGCTGGAATACCACATACTAAAATCAGTCTGTGGTGATTGCTTTTATCAGCCTAAGCCTGCTTGTTCCACAGCAGAAACAACAAATCTTATATCATCTCTTGCAATTCTGGCTTATGAGTGCAATTATATGTACTAGGGTCTAATGGTATTAATATAAATAAAAGTAGCAAGTTTAAACAAATCCATGCAATGGAAACTTTAATTACTCAGCTCTGCAAGACTTTGTTAACCTGCTAATAGTTCTGTGAGCTGAGAACTACATAAATTGCTCTTGGTATTTTTCTCCCAACCTTGATTTCTTAAGAATTAGGAAAATGCTGAAGTAATGTTACACACAGGACAACTTGCTACACACAATTTATTTTGTTGGAAGATTTACAGATTTACTTATGTTAATTGGAGTTATGTTAAATAAAATAAATAAATAATGCTAATTTTCACTACTAATTCCTCCATTATGCAGAGTTCTCTAATAATGATGTTGAGGACTATAGCTTAATTAGTGATCTTTTGATATCATAAGTATTTAATTTTAAATTAGCCATTTTGTGAGGCACACTCATGTTATCCTGTGGTAGACTAATGCTGTCTGTCTGTCAAACATCCATATGCTACTCTCATTCCACCTCCTCAGCATGACAGGGGAAAGTATAAGACAAAAAAATTGATGAATCAAGATAAGGACAGGGAGATCACTCACCAGTTACTTTCAGAGGCAAAACAGCCTTGTCTTGGGGAAGATTAATTTATTGCCAACTAAAAAAATAGAACGTTATAGAAACAAAGACAGAACTAAAATGAAATCTGCCATGTTTCTTCCAAGCATAGCTTTAATTTTTCGTTCATGACTCCTCTGCTTTCTTCCTTGTCCAGGCAACGCAGGGTGATGGGGAATAGGAGTTGCAGTCAGTTCATAACACCTCCTCTCTGCAACTCTGTGCTAGCTACACTCTTCCTCTAGCCCCGCTCTCACAGGCTGCATTTTTTCATGGACTGGTCCAGTATGGTTTCCTTCCATGGAATGTAGTCTTTCAGGAGCAGACAGCTCTGGTGTGGGTTCCCCACAGGATCACAGGCTCTACCACAAAACCTGCTCCAGCATGGGATCTGCTCCCCACAGGTGCATAGGTGTTGTCAGGATCCTGCTTTATTGCTGTCCATAGCATGCAGCTTCTTTCAGGACATGTCCGCCTGCTCCACTGTGGGGCTCTCCTGAAGCTGCAGGATATTTCCTGTCCTCCTCCATGGGCTGCAGGGGAATCTATCCCAGTGCCTGGAGCACCTCCTCCCCCTTCTTCTTCACTGACTTTGGTGTCTGCAGAGTTGTCACTGATTGACTCAGCTTTGGACAGTAGTGGACCCATCTTGGAGCCTGCTGGAACAAACTCTGCAGTGTTGGGGCATGCCCTGGCCTCTTTGCACAGAAATCATCTCTGCAGTCTCCACTGTCCCCCATCAAAAATCTTGCCACGTAAATGCAATACATATCCTTAAGAAATTTTTTAAAGGATTGAAATATTCGTAGGTTAAAATAAGTACGATGAGTGAAAGAGCAGGTTACAAAGAGGTAAAATGTGAACACATGAATCCTGTGTCAAATATATGGAGCAATAATAACCATGAGAACTTGCATAAGGCACAGAGTAGATGTGGGTTTTTTTCTCTAGTGAAATAGAGTGAGGATAAAGGATGGAAAAAAGTCATTGACACTGATGTGCCTATGGAGTACAGAGATCCTTGAGCTAATCTTCACTGAGCTGAAAAATCCATGTAGAAAAGCAAAGGACCATGTGGCTGCACCAGCTGGTGTCCACAAATGTCTTATTTGCACATACACACCCCACATTGAAACAACCAGGATTTTCCTGCTCTGCTGGCTTGTGCTGGGCCAGTTTGCTGACAACATCACAGGATGACTAACAGGCTGAGCATATCCAGTAGTGACTGAGAGTTGATGGTGCAGCTGGGAAAGTGTGACAGGTGTCATACACTTCCTTTTGCAGGAAAAAATCACAGAAAAGAGAAAGATTAAAAAAAATTCATTTGGAAATGACCTTCAATATCAAATCCAGCTGCAAATCTAACATTTGTCCCAAAGTGCCACATCTACACATCTTTCACATATCTCTGGACACCCTGTTCCAATATTTGATAAGCATTTTGGTTTAGAAAATTTTCCCTAATATCCAATCTTAAGTTCCCCTGATGCAATTTGAGGTAACTTCTTCTCACCCTTATTACTCTGAGTACTGATTTTAATGCTGCACTGTGCTAGATTTACCAGACAGGGTGATATTTTTTAAGTTGCAGTATCTACTTCCAAAACTCCTGGAATTGTATAGCATATTCAGATACATTTTGGAATTAAAATTATTTTATTGAATTGCATGAGAAAAAGTCATCACTGTACCCTTGTTAAATTAATTTGATGAATACCAAGTTCATTCAATATCATGAACTTTCCATAGCTTCAGTTCTGAGAGTGAGTTTTGACATCTAGTAATACACTTGCCTACATTACAATGCCCATGTTTCATTGATTAACTTTTTTTCAGAGGAACAGCATGGTCTGGCAGGTAGGCACATACTCTGTGTACTGTGTCTTGTTTGCATCAGGATTTCAGATTGACCTCTATATGCCTCAAACTACCGTTTTAATGTGAGTATCTTGAACAGAGTTCTGTGACAAGAGGTAACTTTAGATAAATTTAAAAGCAAATTCTAATATAGTAACTAAATTATGTAACAGCAAACTCACAAAATCTCCTTACAGAGCTCTGTGTAGACTATAGCAGAGAATTTTCTTTTTTTTTAATAAGGTCATGTCTGGTGAAAGGTTCCTCATGCCTTTAACTGTACTTCTGTACTTCCCACAGCATTAAAAACAGTCTTCAGTCTTTTCAGTCCGATTCTTTGGGGAGTATATGGAGGCAAAGATCTCAGAATATCATCTGCAGCAACATATTAACTTTGTATTGAATATTGGATGTTCATAAGAAAGAAGTCAAAAGTCAATGAATTAGTCAAACACACATATTTTCATTTCTTCATTTTTATGTGGAATATTTCTACTTCCTTTAATAATCAGCTTTGGGACAGATGAAAGCCTGCTTTAAAGCAGCAGATGGGAGAACATCAGGGATGGTTTTAGTATACATACTGCATTTGTAAACATAATTCTTTGATCTAATTTTAAGTTACATCACATTCACAGAAAGTCCAATCCCAGTGTTTTCTTTCTTCTTTACATTAAATTACACTACTTACAGATAGATCTATATGATTCACAGAATGTAAATAGATTGACAGAAAAAACCCAATCTTTGTCTGCTGCCTGCCTATCCTTAAATGTAGCTCAGAAACATGAGTTACGGACTATAAAATTGTTGTAGCTTCTTGAAGAAAAGGAAGATTTTGCTAGGATGAGCTCTGGAAAATGCATAATCATGGAAAAGAGACTGTTTCCATTTCCTCCTGGGCATGAGTGACACAACTTAGTGTAACTTAATCTTCAGATAGTAGAAACATTTTTTTAAAAAGTAGAAAAATATACAGAGGATTTTTTTGTTTCATTTACCATTTGGAGACTCGTTCACTTTCACCTGTAATCAGATCACTTTTGTATTACCATCATTTGTATTACTATCCTTTTGAAGAAAAGGCTGAGGAAGACATGATGTTCATTGTAGGAAAATTAACAATATTTTGTAGTATTAAAATGATTCAAAAAATAAGCTCCTTTACAAGCCCTCCACTGAAAATATGCAAACTGTAGATTGCATTTTTTTAGCCAAAGCACTATTCAGCTTGTTGGTGTGTCTCAGTTTTGAATCAAATTTAAGTAAACACACACTGAAATGAGTAGTCTCCTCTGCAGGGTTTCAGTAATCCCCCTCCAAAAATAGGAAAATGAATGCTAATAGAAAAAAGGGAAAAAAATCCAAACCAACTGTTTAGTAACAACAGAATGTCCACAAGGCTCACCCCCTGCTCTAGGCAGATACACACTCAGGAACAAACACCCCAAAAGAGGGCAAATGTTGAAGAAACGCCCATTCCCAACTCTTGGTGCGAGATGGCGTCGGCTTTTACACTGAGGGAAGTGGAGTTTCCATGAAGGAGTTCCAGCAGGAGGCAAAACTTGGTGGCTCTCTGCTGTCAACCTCTTCTCCATGGCAGAACAAGCAGCTGGGCTGTGGCCTCGTGTACTTTCTCTCCCTGGCTTGGCCCATCAAGGCTTGGGGCTGGAGCAGGGCAATGCTGTTCCTGTTGGTCCTGCTTCTCTAGTCCTGGATCAGCAGCTGTTCACTTCACCTCAAGGCAGCTCAAAGATTGCTACTGCAACTCCTTCAAGCCAGAGAAGGCAAAAACTTTTCTGTCTGGGCCGACAAACTAAGCTAAGTCAAGCAAAGACAAACTGTACAGCACCATGGAATGCCTGGGCAGGGAGGCTTTGAAAAATGCCCACAAAATAACCCAAAGCTCCCCACTCCCCAGCCCCACATACACCTGGTCTTGGGCCTTAAAAATACAACAGTCATGTTTTGGGCACAAAGGGGAGGATCATGGAAGAGACTATCACTCCAAGACACGGTGTCACTTCTGCTGGTGTGAAAGTGCTGAGGCAGTCAACAGGTGAAACTGTTTGAGCAGTTGGTAATGTGGAGGGCTACAAAGATGAGGATAACACACCAACACCCCTTCTGAGAACACCTGTGGTGGGTTGTCCTTGGCTGTATGCCAAGTGCATGCCAAGCCACTATATTTTTGTTATCACTTCTCTCCATAGCTGTACAGAAATAGGAAATAAGGTGGAAAACACCGAAACCAAACAAGCAAGCAAAAAATCATTCTGGGTTGAGATACAGGCAGTTTACTAAAGCAAAAGTGAAGGTTGTGCACATGAAAGCAAGGGATGAAAAAATTCCCCAACAATGAATATTTTATTCCTTACTTCTCATCAACAGGTGATGTCCAGCCACTTCCTGGGAAGTAGGTCTTCGGTACACATAGCAGTTGCTTGAGAAGGCAAACATTGTAAATAAGGAATGCCTCCTTTCCTCCTCCTTTCTCTTAGCTTTTATATGTAATATTGTATGGAATATTGCTTGTTCAGCTGGGGTCAGCTGCCTTGTCTGTGTCCCCTCCCAAGATCTTGCCCACCACAGTTTGCCAATGAAGGTGGAAGCCTGCTGGTTGGAGAGACAGAGTTGATGCTGTGCCAGTCCTGTACAGCAGCAGCCAAAGCACTGGTGTGTGTTATCAGCACCTTTCCAACTACCAGTGCAGAGCACAGAGCGAGAGCTGCTGTGGGGAAAATGAGCTTGTCTCAGCCAGACCAAATGTAGCCCCATGTACATCCTTGGCTGTGGTGGTGACATAAGACATGATTCCCAGGAGCCAGTGGAGCAACTGTTCCTGAGATGTTCAAGGCCTTGACCCAGCTGAAGCTTCAGAAGGAGGATATAGCCTTGTAAGGCTCAAGCTGCAGGAAGCTGTGGAGTCTCTCTGAGGCTAGGGAAGATTCATTTCCCTCCAGAAGGTCTGCAGCTGTTGAGCAGTTGGGCTGCCTAGTCAAGGACCTCCAGGTGATGTATAGCTGTGTCTCATCAGGGAAGATGAGAGAGACCACCCAGCTCTTCTCTGAGACCCTGCTGTTTCAAGAACCCAAACTGCCCACTGCAGAACAGTCTGTGCCTGTCTGGTTGGAAAGAAGAAATTCCTTTGATAGCAAAGGCTGGAAGCTGGTAACTTCAGACACCAGGAGAAAGACTCCTGCTAGAGCCTAAAATTTGCAGTTTCACAGTAGATTGACTGCTCTCTGAGCTGATGAGGAGCAGGGAGTGTTGACCAATGAAGCCCTCGTGCTAGCTGGCTCTGAGCCATGCAGTAGAACCAAGAGAAAATGGTGAATGACAGCTATGGGAGACTCCCTGGGGAGAACAGCAGAGGTCCCCATCTGCTGACCTGATCTGTCATCTAGGAAAGTTTACTGCTTTCCATATCTGTCTTTCAGACAGATTTGTGGAGGTGCTGCCAAGGTTTGTCTGTCACTCAGACCTGCTGCTCTATGGAGCATGACTACATGGTTCTGGAGAGGGTGATCAAAGACATTAGGGATCAGGTCACCTTCATCCTTTTAGAGGGGAAAAGGAACCCTCTTTCTGAGGACTGATGACTGCTTGGAGGAAACCAAGATACCAAGATCTTCACTCGGAAAGGAATAACCCTACATCCCAGTATAGGCCAGGGCTGGACCGCACTGGAAACAGCTTTTCCAAGACATTCTATGGTTTGGTGACTAGCAAGCTGGTTGCATGTCAAAGCACCCTTGCAGCAAAGAAGGTCAACAGCCTTCTGGGAATACATCAGGAAGAGTGCTAGGTGGACATGATCCTTCATTGGTCACTCAGCATTGGTGAAACCACATCTGGAGTGTTGTGCCCGGTTCTGGGCTCCCCATTATAAAAAAAAGAGATAAAGAGGAGCAAGTGAAAGGCAACAAAGATTATTAAAGAACTGGAGCATCTGTCATATTGGGAGGGACAGAGAGCTCTTGACCACTGAGCCTGGAGAATAGCAGAGTCAGAATGATTTTAGCAATGTGTATAAACCCCTGATGGAATATTTTTTTTTAAAAAAAAAGAAGAGATGGAATCTTCTCACTAGTTCTCAAGAAAATAATATGAGACAATGAACACAACTTGAATGTGCAGAAATCCATCTACACTCAAGAAAAAATATTTTTTGTGAAAAAATTGTTAAAATGATGAATTTGTTAGAGATGAGTGAATAGTAAAAGTTGTGCTGAAATCTGATTCTAGTATAGAACAGACTTGTTGAGGAAATTTAACAAAAAACTCTTACACAAGAAATATTTCCCCTTTCAACAAGGAAATGTGGTATTTCTATCTTCCCAGTGAGTCCAGTGTAAATCTGGAGGGAGCATACTGAAGACAAAGACATTTCTTATTGATATGTGCATAAGGGAAAATGCAATGCTGTCAGTACACCGTGTTTCTTTCTGGGTTCCTTACTTGGTTGCAGAGTGCAGAGTGTGGATTTGAAAGGTCTCTGCCCCTGGGTTGTCTGGCTCCTCCAAGCAGAACTTTGTTCTTTTCATCTTTTTTCACTATAACTCTTTGTGGAAAGAATGAGTTGAGAATGTCAGGGGTGTAAACGGCAACTCAGAAAGAAGTGTAAATATTGATCTGATCCTTGGCACATGAATGTAGCTCAGAGATGCAGAATTTATTTTTATGCTTTCTCACACAGTTCTTCTTCACACTGGTCAGGTCTGCAAGCAATCTAGTGGGATTGCTCGAACACTATAAGGGCTGCAGGATATAGCCTGTCATATCTTAAGAAATTTCCTTCCAATTTTTATTATTAGGGCTTTTTACAGTTAATTAAAACTTTTGAAATATTTGTCAGTACTGCTAGATGGTATCAAAAGTGACACTTGCAACTTAGTCTGCCCTGGTTGATTCTAATAACGCTAAAAAAAGAGAAGTATGGTATGTTATTCCTACCTATGTATATTGGACTCTGGCAGCATTCACAGCCAGATATAAAAGATAATGGTGTGAAATACAGGAAAATAACAAATATTGAGTCATTATCTCATCATTCAATCACCATATATGTCTCTTACAGAAAACTAATTTTTTTAAATTAAATTTCTCATTGTACCACCCTCCTATCCCTAGATCAGCTGCAGTGTTTTTTTCCTGGAAGATTGTTCCACTGGACATTTACATAGATTTACATTCACATTCTATAATGAATTATAATGGAAACAGTGGAGAATGTTACATCAGTGTTCAAAAATAGATTTCTGATGGTAAAAGTTATAGGACTTGTAATTATTGCAGGTTGGCTGACTGTTTAATAAGTCATTTTGGTGCCTTGAAGACTCACAAAATGCCAACACCAACTGCATCCAACCATAAAGCAAATAATCATTAGATTCATTCACAGACATATGTGAAATTAGCTGTTGTTTTCATTGAAGATTCATTTTAACTGTCAACCAAAAAATATGAAGTTCTAAGACCGAAAGAAGGACAAGTCAGAGAGGAAAAAGAAAATAAGCATTTAGGAAAAAAAAACCTCAATATGATAAAAAAGTTTAAAATTAAAATTAGAGTAATTGACAAATATTGTAGGGTGATAGCACAACAGAGGGAAGTGAAAACCCATTTATTAGTAATGATTGAAAATATTTGTGGCCTGGAAATTGTAGAATAGTGTTAGAATATATTCTTGAAAGTGTCTCTCAGCAAAGCAGAGATGCATTAGGCACTCTTTCCTGCGGAAGATGTCAGTGAAATATCGGATGATATATTCCCTATTGTTCATCCCATTCCCACTGTATTACAAATACATAGGTGTGAAAAGGCACATATATGTAGGTATATATGTACTTTCATAGATATTCACACACACACACACAAACAAATATACACACTCTAGCAACAGCTGTCAAACAAGCAAACAAAAATTTATTACCTAATCTTAATGACAAGTAAAGGCCTAACAAGTTCCTTTGAATAAAATCTCATATAGCATTATTATGTTGGCAAAATAACGAAACATTGTGATGTCTCTTGGCATGAAAGCGTTTTGATTGGTTTTTTGTTTTGCTTTGGTTTGCGTTGGATTTTTTTTCACAGAAAACATATAAATTATTTAAGCAATAAAATAGGTTTTGGCAATTCACAGTTGCACTTAACTCACATAGTTTTCTATAAGAAATGTGTCAAATTAAATTTAGTTTCTAAAGTCAGCAATCTGTACATTCACCTCCATATTTTCTTGTGTCATTACTTTAAATGACAGCTCATCTGTTACTTCTGAAAGATAAAACATAACACATGCGACACAATTTAAAATCCCAAGTTGGAAGTTATTGTTACATTGATGGGGGATGGTGTACCTGAGATGGGGATATGCTATTTACTGCTTATGACCAAATCTACTGTGTGAGAACAGCTTTTTGAAGATGCTGTTTCTAATTTGTCATAACTTTTCACAGAACAGCAGATCCCAGGGACTGAGGGATAGATTTAATAATAAATCTTACAAACATTTAGACAAATATTCTTTCTGAACTGGATTGTCTCTGTAGTTCATTGGTAGAAAATTAATGCATTTGCTATTTACAAGGTAATGTGCTCTTCCATCACTGCTCAGCATCTGCTGTTTTAAGGATCCTTGAAGTCATGATGTGAAGTCTGCATTATATGAAAGAACATTTTACAACTGAATGTTGCCAAAACTGTTTTTGTCAGACTGCATTGTGAACTGTTGCCTTGTGGAGAGTAGGCAGTTATAAATGACAGCAGTAAATACACAGAGTAAAATGCAACCCATGAATAAGTGTTTAGCACTTCTTAGAAATATGATCAATTTGCTACTAGTGAAGAAATAAAACAAGTGTTTGACACATCATTTCTTGATAAAGAAGAATCATGTCATAGAATAGCACTGTATCACTAGTACATTCTGCAATACCTTAATTTTTGCCCCTTTTTTATGAAAGGTTGCAAGTCTTTCAGTATTTTCTTCTATCCATTGAATGTGTAGTGAATATTGACTATGCAATACTGGATGAGATTCCTTACTATGCATGGGATTAAACCTTAGATATCTGAAGTGAAAGATCCCTCTATTATCAAATGAGAAGTTATGGACATGCCTAACAAAGATCCATTTAACTGGTATCCTTGCCCTCCATCAGAAGAATTGAACCATGTTCTAGAGGGGATTTTTATCCGTTAACTTAAGGGCAGGATAGGATGAAAAGTTCTGACTTTCAATTATCTACAATAAAGGCAGACAAATCCAACACATTATTTCCAAAACTAGGTGATTTAAAAGACCAGTTCTTAACACTATTGTGTGCTATTCAGCTAGAGTCTTAATATATTCTGGAATTCTGAAACTTCTGGACAAATAAAAACCTTATACATATGAAGCTTTTAAAGGTTTGGTGGGTTTTTTGTTTGGTTTTCTTTTTTAGGTTTTTGGGGGGTTGTTTAATGCTTATGTACCAAAGAAATTAATGTTGGTGGATTGGATGGAGGTGGTGAGTGGATACAAGATCTTGCTTTAATTTGTTGTCTTCAAAAATAAATCCAGAATTTCAACTGAAAACGAAAATAACAATTTTTAAAATGCATGATTAGGAAAGATATTTTCATAAAATATATTAAGAGATTTTGTAATTCCTTACTGCAAGACATAGGGAGATCAGAAGGGTGGAAAACTAATTGTTACTCATTTTACTTAGAATGGGATAAGGTAGCAATTTTTGCTAATAGATTTCAGCTGAGAAGAACTGATATATTTTCCTCGATGAATTCAAGCTAAATAATAAAAATATTGGGGTCCTCTCAGGCTACAGGCTCTACTAACATCAGAATTGTTTCAAAAGCAGGTGTTTAGTAAATTTAAATGTACAGGTTATTTGGTCAAGATTCAAACAAGTGAGATTTCTACATCTCTTTGCAGCTATGAGTACAGACATATTTGTGCATACAGCTCTCAGACACTTAACTGCATATAATTTTCCATAGAGAGGGATTATTTTGCATAAAAAGAACTGATATTTATTCACCAGAAGTTGTTTTCACAACAGGAAATTATTTGAAAGAAAAGAGTGATTTTAGAGCTCTTCAGACAGACAACCATTTCTTTTTTTGCTCTCAAGTTACCATTTTTCTGATCTTTGCTTCTTCTTTCTGTTCTGGTTGTTTTATTTTATTTGTATGTTTGTTTGTTTGTTTTTCTTTTTCACCTCTTGTTCAGTGTCAGGAAAAGGAGCTAGATAATTTAGCAATGCACAGCACAGTTGAATACTTACAGGGCAAGGAGTGGAAACATTGATGAGGTTGTTTAGGATGATTGCTAGCTGCATAACTGCCAAGGTTACAAGACAACATTCTTCAGTTAAAAATATTTCCTTTACTCTATAAGGTGTTTCATTTCTGATCTCTGTGGAATTACACATTATATCCATAGTTACTTACTATTTTGCTTATGAACCTTAAAGCCTCACAATGTTGCCTCTATTTTGCAAGCAGTGTCTTAAGCAGGTTGTGTTAATAATAATGTCTGGAGCAGATGTGTCTTACATCTCTTCTCCAGAAGAGAATTTTGCATTCTTACCCAGCAGTGTTTGGTTCACACTAAAGCAAAATTACTGCAAGCTGTATTTCCAACAGGTGCATGTACTTCCTGTGCTGGGGGCCCCTGAGCTGGGTGCTGAACTCCAGGTGGGGTCCCATGAAAGCAGAGTAGATGGGCAGAACCACGTCCCTTAACCTGGTTGGCTCCACTTTGGATGCAGTCCAGGATGTGATTTGTTTTCTGGGTTGTAAATGCATATTGCTGGCTCATGTTCAGTTTTTCATTCACCAAAACCTCCAAGTCCTTCTCATCAGGCCTGCTCTCAATCTGTTTATCTGTTATATCAATAGCAGGGGTTGCTCTGACTCAGGTGCAGAACCTTGCACTTGCCCTTGTTGAACCTCAGGAATTTCCCACAGGCCCCATTCTCCAGATTTTTCCAGATCCCTGTGGATGGCATTCCATTCTTCAGGTGTGTCAACTGCACTACTCAGCTTGGTGTTGCCTGAAAATTTGCTGAGGGTGCTCCATTGTGTTACACCAGTGAATGTGGCAAACAGAACAGGTCCCACTACTGACCTTCTGGCACCACTCATCACTGATTTCCACCCAGACATTGACCATAACCTGCTGCATTTCTTATCCACCTAAGGGTTCCACATCAAATGCATCTCTTTCCAGCTTGAGAGAGGCTGTTTTGGGGGACAATATCAAAGGATTTTCAGATGTCCAGATAAATGACAGCCGCAGCCCTTCCCTCATCCATTGAAGCTGTCATTCCATCGTGGAAGGTCACTGGGTAGGTCAGGCAGGACATGACCTTGGTGAAACCGTGCCAGCTATCTTGAATGATAGCAAAGCTTCTAGAAGGCTTTAATGAATGATCTTACCTGGCGCAGAGGTGAGGCAGAGAGGCCAGTAGTTCTCAGTTGGCCTAAGTACGTATAGGGAAAAAAAAATTTGGATTCCATCTATGCATTTCTATCTTTCCTTCCTTTTAATACAGCCCGTGTAAAATTTGGTTTTCAGATATTTTTTCCGAGTTTAGTAGTTTTGTCAATTAATTTAACAGTAAATGCTTCTTTATTTGTGTTTATTATCTTCTTACTTTGTAGTGCACAGTCAGATTAAGCTAATTTGTAGTAATATATTGTCCTTTTCTTCACTTGAAATGTTACACTACAGACTGAATGTAATGATTTCACTTGACTGCAATACTTGAACTACTTTATGGTCCTGAGCTTAATACAGCTTTTGACTTGTATGATTCCTTTCAGAATTTTGTGGCAACTTCACTTTGAATGCGGCTGAGAAGTCAGATTTATTTTCTCCTGCAACAATCTGCCACAGCATTCTGTGTATGTTTTTCTTTTGCCAAGTACACAACCTTCGTGTTTCTCCCCCCCACCTTAAGGAATGGCTTTGAAAACAACTGGCAGTTTGCAGCCCTGCTATTCAGTGCTTCAGTTCTGGATTTTTAAGCTAGTTATACATCAGAATATTCTCTTTTATGTTTAGAGCTACTGCCCAGTTTTAAACATAAGCTGTAGCCGTCAGTGAGGTCTATTTTCAGTAGATAAAACTTAAAAACAGAGGAGAAACAGGAAGAATGAAATGCAACCTTCCAGTGTTCCTCGGTCACTTTTACTATTAGTTTCAAATTACTGAACAGTACTAGGTCTCTTTTTTGAAGACAGTGATCTTTAAGATTTAAAAAACCACACAAATCCTGAAAGGCTTTATTTATTTTTATTTCTGAAAGAGGATTATAGGAAATGGGCCTGTTAATGGAAAAGCAGAGAAGCAGTAGCATGTAACAAGCAATTTTTGCAATGATTTTGAATATGCTTGTTACTTGTACATGATTTTTCTTAAGCAGCTAGGAGATAAGATTGACACCTTCATTCATCACTGTGCAAGCATGTGACAGCAGTTATGGGGATGAAAGCGTTCCTTATTTTTGGCTATCACACTGCCAGCTCCTGGGATCCTTTCTTCTTTTCTTTTCTTCTTTCTTTTCTTTTCTTTTCTTTTCTTTTCTTTTCTTTTCTTTTCTTTTCTTTTCTTTTCTTTTCTTTTCTTTTCTTTTCTTTTCTTTTCTTTTCTTTTCTTTTCTTTTCTTTTCTTTTTTTCTTTTCTTTTTTTCTTTTCTTTTTTCTTTTCTTTCTTTTCTTTTCTTTTCTTTTCTTTTCTTTTCTTTTCTTTTCTTTTCTTTTCTTTTCTTTTCTTTTCTTTTCTTTTCTTTTCTTTTCTTTTCTTTTCTTTTCTTTCCTTTTCTTTTCTTTTTTCTTTTCCTCTTTTTTTTTTTAATTTTTCTCTTTTACTTAAAGCAAAGAACAGTAAATGTCTTACACTGAATCTATGTGTAAGTCAATATTTCTATATAGTTAAATATACATATAATTTTCAAGTTAACATTTTTAGTACGGGCCATTTAAAACAGCTAAGCATATGTGGGAATAGCATGGGAATGTTTCTGCGATATAAATTAGTTTTGTGTGCTGCAAATTATTCCTACCTCTCTTCTAGCAGCAGCTTGATAAGCCTCCAAAAGCAAAGGTGTTAATTGAGGTGGTTGCTCAAGGAAGACTTCAGCCCTTGGTAAGGCATTCCTTGGTAAGGTCTTCATTGGAAAGGTATAATCATATTAATAGTTTTATTAAACTAATAGGGAAACAGAAAAATCAGATAAATAATTCATCAATTTCAATTCTAATATGCTTAGTTTTCAAGTCTAGTCCTTTTTATCAGCTAAATACTAGGCATAGTAATATGAGTAGTAGTGTGGCCCTTATTTCCAGTCTCTTTGATTTGCTTCATGAAGGCACGTGTATGTGGGCAAAACCAGATGATGATGACAGCTGTGAAATATTATCAGTCATCTCATCCTTCGAGTGTACTGTCAGGAAAAAAGAAAATAAATATTCTCAAGTTTCAAAGGACATGGGATACAGTTTGATGTGAGCCTTGCCACTGAAAATGTAGATGACTTGATATAAAATATGCTCACTGAATGCAGTAATGAAAATCCTTATCAAGCCTATTCAGAGGATTAAAGATTAATCCTCTCACATTAGAATAAGAGTAGCTTTAATTTCACTCTCACTTTACTCTTGAGTTTTCAAAGTGTCTTATGCGAACAAAACCAAATAGTATGTGTAGTCTAGACTATAATTTCTGTTTCTACCAACTATCAAAAAATTAAGAGAAAACTAAAATACAAAAATCTGAACAGGAAAACATTCAGTCAACCAATCAAAAACCCAGTGAAATAAGAATAAAGGACAAGTTTGGTTGGTTTTATTTTTTTATTTTCTTTCAGAAAAAGATTCAAAACATGTTGGGAATATTTTTCTTTGAATATGCCTTTTGAATTCTAATGAGCTAATTAAATTTGGATGTGCTATTTAAAAGAAAATATGGTTAGAAAAGTAAACTTCATTTTTTTCATTATTATAATGTATAGGCTTCCTTATGATTGAATTACAGACAGTAATAGCAAGGTTCTACTTCTAGTTATTTCAACAATTTACTTCAAATGAGGGATTTAAAACTTTTTCTCACTTGCCTTTTTCAAAAGAACTCTCAGTTAAAAAAGTTATTAATAGTTTTCTTCAAGGATCTTTGGCTCCACCTTGTGTCCTTTGTGTTTTCCTAAAGAAGTTAGTATATCATAACAATATGTGAAAGAAAAATATGGATGAAATTTTCTGCTTAAACTCAGAGGGAAGCTTTATCATTTGCATCTGTCATGTTGGATTCGACCTGATAGTTCACTAAGGAGCTATGAAACTCAGAAAGTAGTGTATTTCCCATTTTTTAATAATTACAATCTTTAAAAGACAATAACATTTCAAACGGGGAGATACTTAAACCATCAGAAATGTTTTCTTTGAATACCAGTAAAGACATTATTTACTGGAATAAATCTTCAATTGATGAAGGTGAATTGTTGAATTCAAGTGGAGTTGGGCTAGGGAGAGTAATGTCAAATGGCAAGGTGCTCTACTTGTTTGGGGTTGTGACTAAACTTTGAAAGAACCTGATTTTACAAATAACCCTTTCAGATTCAGCTAGGCTGAAGTCAGTTTTAGAAAAACCCATCTCTATTTTTTTATGCTCTACTGCATCAAGATTCCTTCTCTACAAAAGGATCACATGAAAGAAAAGTGTCTGGCCTAACATTAGGCAAATGTTTTTCATATAAGCCACACATATTTCAGTTCCTGTATCCTAACTTTTTATCTTTCTCCTCTTTTAATTTATACTGACAATTATATGCTGAGCAATAACTGCCAGAACTGCAAGTGGTGTGTAACGAACTGGAGTATTTCATAGAGTTGCCTTTCTAAAATCCATCAGTGATTTTACTCTTCCCATTTAGGTACTAACACTGGGAATCAGCTGGGGGTGAGGCGGGGCTTGCCCTGTTAGAAGTGAATTTTTTAAACTTTGTTGTTTATGTGCCTTGTTTTATGGTGCACATCAGATAATCCAGAGTCCACCAATGAATACCAGATAAGAGTTTGGGCTTTTGGAAACTTCCCTCACAAACTTTTCAGAAGCCTCACTATATGAAATGTGTGTCCCATAGCAGATGGTAATGATCTCAGGAAATAGGAATATCTCAGTTCTTCCAACTTACCCAGTATAAATGTAAGAGATTACACAGAACGAGTATAAAGGAAAAGAACATTTTAGTTTACACCCTAGGAAAATATTGAATATGTTTGCAATAAACAAAGTCATGTCTGCATTTTCTCATCTTTCTCTATTAATTTCATTCTTTGCTGTATTTGCTCAGCTATTTCCATTTACTCAACTTTTGTTCTTCAGTTAGATCTAAGATATTATTAAGTTGGGGTTGGTGTTTCGGGCTTTTTGTGGATTTTGTTTGATTGGTTGATTTGGGGTTTTTCTGCCCTCTTTGTCTGTCTTTTGTGATAATTTTTTCCTTGGAAAAGAGATGCTGCTAAGTGTTTATATTAGTTTTTCTTCCTAAAAAATTGAGATGTCAGATTTGGTTTCATGATTTGTACAAACACCCACCTGTTTTTTTCTTTTGTTTTGTTTATTTGTTTTGAAATTTTAATGCATGGTTGCTGGTCTGCATCACTAAAGAGAATTTTCTCATCTGAAATTTTATCAACCAAACTATGTCATAATTACACACTCATTAAAGAAGGACACATTGTAAAAAATTGCATAGACTAGTCCTACATGACCATTACAAAATTAATCTCAACGAGAGAGAAAAAATAAATGAGTGCTCTGCAAGACGAAAGGAAAGAAGAAAACCTCTGTACCCATTTTACTATATTTTCCTCCAAATTACAGAGTTTTCTTTCCCCAGACCACCTCCTCCCTTGTCCCTGGGATAAAAAGAAGGACTCAACAAACTGCTACGCTGCCCAGAACACGGGACCTTATTATCGACATTGCTGCTTTCTTTGGCTTCTGTTAAAGAGCTGTCATTTCCTGATATACAAGCCACAGATTGAATGATGATCACCATGGTAGCTACAGGTAGATGCCTATGAGAATAAATCAGTCTGGTGTACAGTTTTTCAGTAATCTTCAGGGGCTCAAATGTTCAATATTGCTGGTTTTAAAGCCAATGGAATTTGGCCTAACTGTTCTTTTTCTTTTCTAGTTGCACGGCTTCTATTCTAACCTACCCAACTTCAGAATTGCTCTCCATCATAAGAGGGAATATTAAAATATAGCTGGTAAGGTATTTTGAACTTGATTTTATTGAGAACTGATTACTACAAGGTACCCTAAGCATGAAACTGCTTGTAATAGTGCCACTCGTTCTTGTGGGCATATTGATAACACCAAGACTCTTCACATCCTGACTAGAATTAAACAGACACAGATACCTGGGTCTGTAATTCAAATCAGAAAGAAGTCAGAAGTCAGAACTAGATAAAGCAATGACCAAAGCAACACCATGAAAAATGGAGGACTACATTATGACAGAATCATAGAATATTCTGATTTAGAATGGACCCACAAGGATAATCAAGTCCAACTCCTGGCACTGCACAAGACCATCCCCAAGAATCATACCATCTGTCCAAGAATGTTGTCAAAATGCTACTTAAACTGTGTCAGGCTTGGTTCTGTGATTGCTTCCTTAGGGAGCCTGTTCCAGTGCTCAGTCACCCTCTGGGTGAAAAACCAAAACCTTTTCCTAATACCCAACCTAAACCTTCCCTGACACCACTTCAGGCCACTCCCTCTGGTTCTCTCACTGGTCACCACAGAGTAGAGATCAGTGTCTGCCCCTCCTCTTTCCCTCATGAAAAAGTTGTAATAGCAATGAGGTCTCCCTCAGTCTCCTCTTCTGCAGGCTGAACAGACCAAGTGACCTCAGATACTATTCTTACAGCTTCCCCCCAAGGCCTGTCACCACCTTTTGGCCTGCCTTTTGACCCTCTCTAATAGCTCTATATCTTTCTTACATTCACACAGTACTCAGGGTGAGGCTGCCCCAGCTCAGAGCAGAGCAGGACAATCCCCTCCCTTATCAGGCTGTGATGCTGTGCCTGATACCCCCCAGGACAGGGTTGGCCCTCCTGGCTGCCAGGGCACTGCTGGCTCATGTTCAACTTGCCATGGACCATGGCACTGCTCTCCAGCCTCTCATTCCCCAGTCTGTGCATATATCCGGGGACAAATCAAATCAATTCAGACTTGAAGTCCATCTAATTTAAGTTCGGGTTACTCATAATATTCAAAGACAACACTTCAAATACTCAGTTTAATTCATTGAAACAGTTTTATTGCAAATGAAGGCTATTCAGTTAGGAAAATTAATAGATTTTGATTATACTCGGTTAAGAATCAAGCTGAGACATGATCAAAGAGTGTCAATTACTTTACATATATTTTCCTGGTAAAATTCAAGAAAAATCATTAGGGTCTACTTCTATGTCTCTTCTAATAAGCTATAGCAAAACTGTAAATTAATTAAAAATGTAATATTCATATTCTTCTAGCATTAAATGAAAGCAGAGCTCAAGAAAGTGATTTCTAAGAGTATGAATACTATGATTGCAAATATCTTATTTGAGATTGTCACTAGTGATCATATTTTTAGATCCTGTAGAAATGGTTAATGGTATCTGTATGGCTGTCACAGATCCCTGAGTCTCTCAGGGGCTTGAAGAAGAATATTTCCTAGCTTTTTCTTGATGTTCCTGAAGGACATTGGCAACTTCTATTCTCTAAAGTGAAGTCCTGCTAATACACTCACACACTAAAGAGTCTAGAGGACTGCATCTCTAAATAAAGTAATGCTGATTTCCTCTATGAAATATCCAAAATATAAGCCTTCATAGTAAGTCTCCCTTTTGTCCACCATGTTTTTCCCTTCTCTTAAATACTTCTTTCCAGCCTAGGCACTTTCAGAGGTTTTTGTAGTTGAAGCAGCAATGTAGACATCTAAGGTTTGGTTTCTAGTCGTTCAGGCGAGTCTCTGTCTTCTTAAGCACTTCCAAATTGTTCGACTCTAAAGTCCTCATTTGCTTCTATATTCAGATATATCCCCCAACAAATCCTAGCACTGAGAAGACCTAGATGCACACCAAACTGGTTTACATGGCAGGCTCTTCAGGAAGAAAAGCCAGTTGTAAGCAGCAAAATGGTGTCATGACATGCTGCAGACATGTCCCCCTTCAGCAGAAGTGTCCTAGAGTACAACGTTTGAAATGTCTGTATATTGTTGCTGGTCCTGCCTGTTCCAATCTGTACTTCATAAATGTTTTAGGGAGGAAAATATTTCAAAGATTAAAATATTTCAAGGTTCTTCCTCGAAAAGCTCTTTAAAACACCAGTGAGTAATGAGACACAAGGAAGGGTCATCAAATTAGGGGAAAACTGTTGGGAAGAAAATAAATGAGGGGTAGGAATAGATTTTCATTTTTCACAGTGCAGGAAGGTCACAGCAACAAAGGACTGTGGCCAGGAGTTGTGTTTTGGCTGTCCTCTAAACTGTTCATATGTGATATTGTAAGGAGACTGAGCAATAAAAAAAGTTTCTTCACAAGTAACGTATTCAAGAAAATAAAGGCAGGAGCAAGAACTGCAAAGGGATCTATCAATATTCATCAAGAAAATGGCATATTAAGTTCAGTTTAAATAAAAGCAATGGACAGCCCGAAATGTACACCTATAATGATGTACTCTGAGCTAACTATAAGAATAGAGAAATGAGATCTTTGGGGAATAAAACCAAAAGCTTATGCTGCCTTCTGTTAAACAAAGAATTTGTGTTAAAATAGGCAACATTCCCTATCAAAAACAATAAAATATTTAAGTTCCTGAGGAAGATTTTTTTTAGTAGTTCTGCAGATCCACAACTTTGATTATAATTATTCCTCATCTCTGACACATTTTGAGTGAATAGTTAGCTTCAGAGGTTAATATCATGTAGGTTACTTGCCAGTCAACGGCAAGAAAAGCTTAGCCATCTTTTGTTCAAGCTCATTTAATTTTTTGGAGCCTAAGATTTCCCTCAGAAAACTGCAAAATAAGCAATGGCAGCCAATTATTCAAGTTAAGTGGGCAGTAAAAATGCATCATTTACTTTTTAGCCTTCATTAAGTCTGGGCCAACTGTCTCTCAGAGGTGGTACAGAAGGTGCTGCCTTGCAAAGGATAGCAAGCAAGGAGGGGAAGGTAAAGACAGACCCAGTCATCCTGTAGACAGCTTGGAAACAGAATCTATTAATATGTGGGAAGATTTTAATAATTACAGAGGGTATTTGGGTAACCAGTTACTGTTGACTTGCTTTCAGAAGGGGGTGGCCTAATTTCAGAGGATGACTATAACATCACTGTTAAAGAGCTTTGAATTTAGCCTATATGAATATATTGCTTTATAGCAAGAGACTGGCTAATCAGAAAAAGAAGAAAAATATTAAACTTGACGGTGTGATTTTTAATTTTTTAAAATTATTTTTATTTTTCTGATGAAAACTACTTTGGCTGAAAAATGCAACCACATTTTATCAACACGAGATTTGAAATTTTGAAATATTGCCTTGAAAAACACAATCATGTATAGAAATTTTAAAAAGAACTAATAGAAATTAGTTACAGTTGGCTTTTGAAATTATTTAAGTGTTTCAAAGGCTCACAAATTTTACAAAAAACCCCCATTTTATGCTCCTACAAGGAATGAAAAAACAAGTACAATCAAATATACAGAAAATGTATAATTATGTTTTGTGTGCAAATATACTCTTCAGTGTGTTAGTTTTGAGTGGTTATCAATGCAACTTCTAATTTCCCTTATGATAGTTATGCTTGATTTGATATATTGATAAAGAGATTTCAGAGATGGTTTTCTGCTCTGAGATCTCCATTAATAGGGAAGGTACCTCGGCTTCTGCAGGTTTGCATGATCAGAAAACTGAACCAAATCTAGAAAATTATGCCAAAGAAACAAAAATCTGTTTACATTCTCTTACTGTTTGACTGACAGCAAAATGCTCATCTGTTTTGCCACTTATTCAATAATCAGTCAAATTATATTTTCTTTTGCAATCAAATTAATTTCTGAGAATAGTCGCAATGGTCACTGGAAAATAAGGGTTGCCAAATGCTTGAATATTTGTCTTGCGCCTGTAAAAGTTAATGCTCTTTCACCTGTTAATAACAGGAAAAATATATTATGGAGAGTAATGTAATTAAAGAGCAAAACAAATGGTATCTTCAGTGAGAAAATTATCCATAACATTTGAATCCTAGAGCATAGACTAACTCTTGTCTGTACAGGGGACACTATTCCAGCAAACTTGGATGCGTAAAATTTAATTCTGCACTTGTTGACTCAGCTGCTCACTCAGTTGACTCATTGCCCCTAGAAGCAGGGGTAAGAGCTTTCTTATGAAACCAGGTCCAGGTCAGGAAATGCTTGCAAGAATAATTTCTAGACACTTCAGTGAGAAATACAAATTTGAGACTTTGCTTTGCAGATCTCTGACTGTTCAGTGCTGTGATGTCTTTGATCTTTTCAAGGTCCAGGATATTTTTAGGTTGCTGTACTCTCTTTCCTGTGTGCAGAGATGACTGTTGTGGTCCCACTATGAGACATTTAGCACATTCTAGTTGTCTTTAGGACAAAATCTGCCATTGGAGGCAGGAAGATGTAGAATTCAGTTTATGTATTTGCAGTAAAGCCTGGGTACTGTGCAGTATATTTTTTCTTGCAAAGATGGCAACTTGCGTTTCTTTGCAGTTTTGAGGTCTGGGTCACATGGATTGCAGAGTCTGATCCTGCCCTTGTTGTGATTGAGGACACTCAAAAAAGAATATTATGTAGTACAATGTAGGGTAGCCAGCAGTGTGATAAAGCTATAAAAGAGGCACCATGCAGCATGAGTGAAGAAATAGTGTGGAAAAGAACACATCAATGATTTTTCTTTTGAAGTGGCAAAAACCACAGCCCAAAACTCAACTTTCCCTGTCCCCCTACTGCCACTCCTTTTTGTAGAAAAGCATAGCTACTGCTTCATCCTCTGTGTAGAAAATACATTCAGTAATCTGGCCCCCTTGCTAGGAAATTAGGATTATAAATTACTAATGAACTGTGTACTTGATCTCTTGCAAACTCACTTGATCTCTCCTCACACTCAAGGACAAACTGTATAGCTGTGGGTAGAACAGACCTGAGCCCAAGATAGGAATGCGCTTGGAGCACAAACAAAGCATCTGTGTCCAAAACTGTGTTTGCCTGCCAAGGAAATTGTGAACAGTATAATAGTGCAGAAAGGAAGAAACAGCTTGTTTTTGGCATTAAAATGACAAAAGGAACCAAGATGCTTAACAGACCTATTATAGTTTTCATAGGATGTGGTGTTTTTCATGCCAGTGACTCCTGTATTTCTACTGGAAATAGAAGTTCAGCAGCTGATGCATCAGGGGCTGCCTGTGTGCTCTCTACCATGCTTGACAGTTGTCTACTTACAGTTATCAAAGCCGTGCCTTGAGACTAATAAAAATCCTGTTACTGAATCCCACACTTACAAGGCAATGGGTTTGTCTCTTTCTTCCTTGTTATAATCAAAGATGGTGCTTCTGAGATGAAACGCAGTTCTTTGCTGATATAAAGATGTTTTGTGCAATTAATGTCCTGTCCTGATAGTTCTGGAACAAGCACTATCCAAATCATTCATGATATGAAGAAACGAGAGCTTTATTTTCTCACTTGTCATCATGTGTAATGGTGAGAGTCAACTGATACAATTAGCACTGGATTGCTTTTCATCATGCAAATCCAAGCTAATCCTGTTCCAGAAGCCTGTCTCCAATTAGGAAACAGAGAATCAAAATATGATAATTTCTACACTGCAGTGATGCCTCTTGGGCTATTTTGTCATTTTATCTGATGCTGTGATGGACCATATGCCTCCAGCTCTCATTCGTTTTAATGACAGAATAATTTCACATGGTCAAGGCTTTATCTCCCTTTGTCTGTTATCCACTTTGTTCTATAGAAGAAGCTTTTTCCCCGACAGATTTCAGATATATTCTGTTATGACATACAGAATCTGTGCACAAGGATCCTTACTATTCCATTTGATATTGGGGATTATGTGAAACAAAATTTTATTATGAGCCTGAGGCTTGATTATTTCCTCTACTTCCCTACCCCCCCTCCCCCCCCCCCCCCCCCCCACTTTCAGGTTCAGATGGAGTTCCAGGAAGGAGACACACACGTAATCCATAAGGCAGCAGGACTGAACTTCAGCAATCCTTTGTCTGAAAATAAATGCTTTGGGTAAAGGATATCATCAAACCAAGGAAAAGAGTCAATCCAGGCAGTTTGTCAGCGAACTGCATCATTGTGGATGTTGGTCATATGCTGAGGCTGATCAAGACTAAACTAACAAAGAGATCTACAAACTAAACCAGAGGAACATTCTCTTATCCATCATTTTGAAGAGAATGAGAAAATTCATGTTCTATGGAAGAAAGTAGATGGAGGGAGGAAGAGACAGATAGAGGGAGGACGAGGAAATAGTCAAGTCTGGAGAGAACACTAGGGCAAAATATGAGACTGTCATATTATTATTGGCTGAATATGTGTATTGGGCTGTATAACAGAGTGAGTTTCTTTTAAATCCTGAAAGTTGCCATGAAATATGTGCAGAAGAAGTCATGATGCCCACTGGTTTAGAGTGGGTAACATTTGAGAGTGTGAATTATTTCGTGTTTAATAAAACATAACAGTTGTAAAAAAAAATATGTATCAAAGTAAGAGAAACTACTGTAGTCTACTGTATTATAAAATCTTTAAACATGCAAGTCCAGCATGAAGGATCAAAGTGTTGCAGCCAGAAAAGCCAATGGATCCTTTGGCCAGGGCTTTGAGAGTTGCCAGTCTGGAAGCAGAAATAGGAAAACTAGATGAGCAAAAGTGCTGAATGTTCACCATTCCTATAAGGTGGATGGAGTTAAAATAACTGCTTAAATCTTTTAAACCTTGAATTGTTAAAAAATGTCTTTGGGAAGTGCTACAAGAGCATGAGTAAATGGAAAAAGAAATTATGAATGCTATGAAAAATATTTTTATAAAGAGCTAGGTATAGTTCATGTATCAGCTTCTCACCTCCAGACTTGTGAGATTGTTTTGGTGTAAATCACTGCACAGTTCAACTCAACCTAAAGCTTTATACCACATGAAGAAGTAGTTCAATCTTGGAATCAGTTCTTTTTATTTAATTTATGTATATTTTAAAATATAGTCTCTCTGCTCATGCTTGTGTTTTCCCTCGGGCAGAGAAATTACAATACCTATGTGAAAGGCAATTATTCTGCTCTGGTGAGTTCTCTCCTTTCATCACCATCCTCCCAAAGTACTTACTGTCTAGAAGTAGAAAACATGCTCCCACCCAATTTCTTACCCCTGAATGAGGAAAGAAATGTGAATATGCTGTACATCTATTTTGACTTACCATGCATAGTCTAAACTGTCAGTTAACATTAGCCTTGGATGGAGTTTTGCACTAACTTTCAACTGAAAATAAGAAGTGCTTCCAATCAGTGATTCTCTTAGAGTAGGGAAGGTGGAAAATTGGTTTTATAAGCATACAAGAAATTGAAATGAGTCTTTTGGTGTTTTCTCTGTTAATTGAGTATGTGGACAGCCTGCTGCTGATGGAAAAATTTCCCATTATTTTTGAGTTACATTCTGTTTATATTCATTAGATCACCCTCCACAAAGCCTGAAAATGACTACCAGCAATTTATTGGCATGAAGGCAATATTAATAAAATGTTCACAATGATTTTTGGCATTTTAAATGTCTCTTTCAGAAAGAAGTAGAACCCCATACATATCTGCATGCATTCAACTTTATCTGAGATATTCACAAGTCCTAAGGGAAAGAATTGGCTTGCCAAAACAGGATAAGAAGCTTGACAAGGGCATTCAGAGGCAACATTTCCCTAGACTACTGCCAGAACTCTTCACACATTTTATTTATTTTAGGATGGAGAAGTTTGTTTATTTTCCTTCCTGGAAAGAACAACAGAAATAGCAAAATACCCAGTAAAGGAGGTAAGAAGTCGAAACCCCATCAATTAATTTTAAATAAAACACTACTAATTATAGGCAAAATGTGACTGTTGAGCAAGAAGGAGGGAAAAAACCTAGCACAAAACCATCAGTGATGAGGGTCTGCCCCTGGACCATTCTCACACAGCAAAAGAAATTGTAGTTTATCATGGTAGTGGTATAAAGATTTATTCCAAGTTTGGCAGGCTGATGCAATCCATTGTTTAGTAGGCCAGGCTCGCTAGTTATCGAATGCCTGGAAAATTGAGTGAATTCTGTCTTCTCCTGGCAGCCCCAGCTGCACTCCTTAATTTCCAGGATGAGCATTTCAGCAGGCAACTTGATAATGGCTTCATCAAGTGGCACAGCCGCTTCATCGCAGGCGTGTGGCATCTCCAGCCAAGGAAACCAGCGTCTTCATTTTGGCTAAAAGATCTATTTGGCTCATCTTGTGGACAATGAACTCTGCCAATAACTTTTACAGGACAGTTGTTCAGGCATAAAAATTCATTATTTCTAAAAGGCCAGCATTCATCCTATGAATCCAAAGGATTTAGAGGACTTCAGATGCATCTCGGAGGGTGCCAGAGGTTATATTAGAAGTAGATGTTCATTACACATCTCTTGTTATTTTTTCCTGGAAGTGAGAGAAAACGTTCAGTTTTAGGTTAGCACTGGATTTATTTCCTCATGCAATGGACCAACTTCAGAAGTTCTCTTTTGACTGAAAAGTGAGGAAAAAATGTATTTTGAGGCATTGCAGGGAAAATGCCTTTATGCTGCCTGGGAATTGGCCTCGAAGGCTTTTGCTTTTTTGTTTCTTCTGCAGCTATAAAACCATAGATGATTGAATACACTGGATATGTTTTTTTGGTTACCTTGCACAGCTTTTTTGTAATACTTTATTAATTAAATGCTTACCATGTCAAGAAAATTGTTCTGCATCTGATGAGGAGATAGAGTCAAATATAGCTTATGGAAAACTAGGATTTGTAGACTTCAGGTTAAAAAGCTTAATGGCATTAGTATCTCTGTAGACAAATGTGCTGAGGGGTGTGAATTGTCTCTTACACCAACAAGATAATTATACTCAGGATATAAGCCTTCTGCTAAGCTTAGGGTATATATTTGAGGAAAACAAAACAACCAAAATAACCAATGAAACCCCCCTGTTCCCCCAACTCGCCATCCCCCAAAACAGCCAAACAACAAAAAAAAATCAAAACTATGATAAAATTAAAAGGACTATCTAGTTGAAAAGGAAATTTATTTTTTTCTTTGAATGTGTTATCCATTCCTTATGATAAAGAAACCCAGAAATTACAGATTTTGCATTATTTTCATTTGAACTCATCTGCAGTTTCAGACTTTATTACCTATTTCTGTCCCTCCTTGATCATGCTAAGATTTGTAGTAAAATTGAGTTTTAACCTTGGCATTTTCTCTGTTCTTTTTCTAGTCATTACATGGCATTAAGAAGGATACAGTCTGTCACATATGAAATATTTTCACTAAATTGTGTAAAGAATGTTCTTTAGTAACTAATAAAACTTCACTCAAATATAAAAGTGATAAGATATTTTTCAAAACATAATCACTGCAACAGAAAAAGAGAAATCCATGCTAGACTATCTCACAGTTTAAATAAGTTAGAAAAGCAGAAATAAATGGATGGAACAATACTGGAGTCCATATACTCCTTTTTTAGTGGCAGTTTTAAGGATTCAAGCATGCAATTTCATAGTTGCTGTGAAATTATCTTGTCAAACTGTAAAATAACAAAGTTAGCTCCATGATATTTCATGTTGCTTAAGAAAAAAATTATGCACAGTATTTATTGGTTTCATATAGCGCCAGTTCTTTTCACACAAATTATTAACCAGAAAAAAACTGAGTCCTCAGTTTTGTCTGAAGTATTTTTTTTATTTCCTTAAACTATTAAAGTAGAATAGGCTGCTATACATCATTTCACACATTATCTATGTCAGTAAGATTTGTGCATTCAGTTGAAGAAGTTACTCTTGGGAGCAATCCTTCATCAATCGTGTTGTAGCATTCCACAGTGAGGGACACTTCTAACATGTCACAATGGAATCGTACAGAAATCTAGGTTGGAGAGGGTTTCTAGACAATCTGGTTCATTTCTTTCTCTGAAATCAACATCTCCAGTCCTCTAAAATCAGACCATCAGATTTACAGATCTGTCCTCTTGTCTATAGCTAATCTCCAGAAGACCAGATTAATCTTTTCTATGGAGCACAAACTCTCCCCTTTAACTTTTTAACTTTTTTTTTTGTCTGTCTTGAACAGCCTGCAACTGTTCATTGCAGTATTTGAGTCACATGAGCTATCCCACCAAATATTTGTACTTCCAAAGATAGTGTAATTCTGAGACTGCATATGGAGTCTGCAAATTTCTTCTTTTTATTTCTTAGAATATGAGTGTTGGCATAGACACTCAAGTGATTTGTCATCTGACCCTTTGCTCCTGCTCTCAAGGTACTCTCAACTTGTCCCTGGGTCTTTGCTCATCTCCAAACTTTGGGCCCCAATCTTCAAATAGCCTAGCTGAAAACTACTTCTGTAACTTAGTTAACCTATTAAAAAGATGTCATTGCACCTTTTTGATAGGTGAGTGCCATCTCTTTGCAGTAACCCACAGACTTAGAAGAGTACTTGAATAGTCATGAGGCCAAAACCCTGCTGGAAACAACAGCTGTGCAGCCAGATGTGTGTGACATACCTGCTTTTGCTTGTCCTACCTTCCGACTGGAAGGTTATGGTTAGTATTTATAGTAGAAAATAACCGGAGGGACTTTCCTCTTTGCTTCAACCCTTATGTTCCCAAAGTCCTGTACAATTATGAAGGTGTATTTTTTTGTTCAATACATAACTGGATCCAGTGTAATTATAATACAAATGAATTTTTATTGCATAGTCAAAATGAACAATTTGAGGATTTTCAGTGTATTCAGTGAATGAGCACACAGACTTTTTTTTAAATTATTGTTATTTTATTTTATGTCGCTAATGAAAATCTGTTCTTTCAGAATTTCTAAACACTACATAAAGAGACAAAAATGAGTGTAAAGAAATAAAATTAGGACACTTCATAAAATAAAATCCTTAGAAACAAACAACCCTTTCTTTCAAAGAAAAAAAACCTAAAAATATTTCTCAACATAGTTCCACTGCATTATTATTATGACTAAATCAAAGACAGGAACTTGAGATACTACCTTTATGAATCACCTGTGGTTTTTGTTTTTTGTTTTCTTTTTAATAGGAAACAGTAAGATTTTTTTTCTCTTTTCTGTCATTGAGGATGAGTGACAGAACTAGCTGTCTGTCAAACTGTCTTTGAATATGGTGACAAGGGGTTTCAGTAGCCTAAATGTAAGTATTTGTCGTCATTTTACACATTGGATGCATGTCCTCCAGAAGGAAAAATGTATCTCATAAATCTTGTGCTGCACCTGCAGGTTTCATATGGAGGTCATGGATAACTCGGTCGTTCTCACACTCAAGTGCTGAAACTTTATGTGCTTCAAGATTTCCACCTTCAGATGCATTGATGGGGAATAAAGAGAACTGAAGAATTAAATGTGCATATGAGATAGAGGTTGAAAGACTATCCTACTCCTAATTTTAGCCTCTATATATTTCTAAAACAAATCAGAAGGTTTTCCCCTAATTCCTGGCCTTCAGTAGATAGGCTTTTATAAATAGCACCAAATATCATCATAGACATTAGCAGCAGCAATACAGGCTGTTTTTTTTCCTGTGAAACTAGATTTTCTCAGTCTAGAGATGTTCTGTTTGTTATGTTTTCATGATTGTGTTTTGATTTTGATACTTCAAAATCGGTGAAAACTGACACTAAGAATCTAAAAGATATGCTGATATTTGTGTTTTGGGACACGTGGTAGCATCAGATTTATTAAATTGACTCCATCATTACCACTGCAAAAGTCAGCTGTAACGTCAAAAATAGTGTTGCATTCCAGAAGGTGTCAGTAGAGTATTAGAAAATAAAAATGAGGATGCTATCTAAGCTCTATATTAAGACATTATAATGGTAGAAATGGATGGTTTGCATGGTGATTTGTACAAAGAAAACATTCTCTATAACTATGATATGCTACTCTTTTATGATAATTTTAAAGATGTGTTTTTCTGCACTTCCAACTAATTAGTCAGCTATAAGATACTGAAATATATTCTGTTGAGAAAAAGGCCTTAGATCTAAATATTAATGTGAAAAAATGAGGCAACAGCAACAACACTTCCACTGGGCTGAGGGAGCAAATTGACAAGTTTAGGCTAGAGCATGAGAAACTTCTTGCACAGGTATATGTCACTGACAAGGTCTTTTATTGATCTCAGGGCCATATCATACCTTCAAAAGGATATAGAAATGTGGAGCTTTTGATTTATGTTCCTCTGTGTCTACTCCCCTGTTAGTGGTAGCCTGGTCCTGTTCGCTCTCAACTCAGTGAAATAATTCTAAAGGATTCACTCATATGAAGCAGTTCACATGACACAAAGCTACATTTATACACACATTTTAATAAATGAAATTATAGAGCAGATAACAAGAATGTTCAATAATTGTAGCAATTTAGGAGTGAAATGTATAATTATCACTAGCCAGTGCAGCAACTGCATTAAAAATGAGAACTGCAGAAAGATACAAGCATCTTAGGGTGACCTTGCAAAAATTTTGAGAGGCTTTTAATCTATATCACTGTGAAAGAAATTACACTAAACAGAAGATGGAATGTAGCTGCCACCATTGGAGTTAGCACGCTGACAAAACCGGTCCATTCTAGTTAGTCTCTTTTCTTCTTAGCCAAGAATATGATTAGAGCTTGGTCTAATGACAAATAATTGCACTTCCCTTAAGTAAAGAGGGAGTGGTTGCAGTGATGTTTTAGGGATAAAATGATAGAAAATGTACATATAATAGAAGTACATTATCATACACTACTGAGATTGTATAATGTAACATTAACAATATTAATTTGAACTTCAAGTCTACACTGGGGAAAAAATAGCTTATAATGCCATTTCTAAGGCTGCCACATATTCACCCCATTGGAACGTGTCCTACACACCAAATTCTCATAAGGTCCCTGAGAGAAAAAACAATGTGAACGAACTACCAGGTGTGATGTATACTGCATCCCTTCCCAGACTCTTTTATAGTACTGGAAGGAAAAGGGGACTAATAGTGTCTCACACGCAGCCTCCTGGCTCCTCAAGGCTGGCTACAGTGGCTATCCCTTAAGCAGGATGTGCAAGAAGGAAGGACTTTCCTTTTCTTCCAGGACAACTGTGAAGCCAGTTGATATTGATGGTCATTAGGAACCATCTCACTGCTACTGCAGTACTAATTCCAGCTAAGGGCATCCTAACCATTGCCATTTTTTTTTTCTGTTTTAGGATGGAGCCCATTTTAGTTGCTAAGGTACCATATGATTCTTGTTTACGAAGAAGGATTAATCAAATAATTTAAATGTAATGAAAATGAAATTCTTATCTTAATGTAATTTCAGAACCTCTTAATTAGTCATAAAATATAGGGTTTTTTATTTAAATAACTTATGTCACTTTTACATTTTGGCAGTGAAAATGATAGGTGTCAATATAGGATAAGCATGGAACAAATGTAAAGTACATAATGGATTGTAAAATACACAGCAGAGTGAGGCTACACAGCTAGGTCCTTATACTTTTTTTATCTTAGAATTAAGCCAAAATAATTCATTAGGCATGATGAACCATGTCACTGCTCATGCTATTTGACTATTGAAGATAGTGTTTGTATATGATTGTGCTGTAAAAAAATTCACAGTAGTCCAAATGCATTCTACATGATAAATATCTGCTTGTAAGGTTAAAATTAAAATATGATGAGAGTATTTCCATGTTTAAACTACATCATGCACTTTCATACCATTGATCTTAGCATGATTTCATTCAAATATTACAGATTTTCTTTGTTATTCCTATCTAGAAAATTTTACAGTAAAGATCACATTATGAGAAGTTTTATTGGTTGTCATGTATTTAAGCAACTTTAGAGCACTTGTTTAATTCATTTGAATGGGTCAAGACTTTGAAGTTTAAATAAGCTCTGAAGGGATGAAAGGATCAAGGACGAATCGCAGTTAATGATGTTTTCAAGTTCCCTCTTTAAGTTATTTTTATGGACAAAAAGAACTACAAAGATTTACCTTTGAGTGAAGTGCTTTCAAGGTCTATAATTGAGAACAAATGTACAAAACACTTTAGAATTAAATTAGGCATGCGTATGAATATATTAAAGTATGATTTCTTGAAAAAGAACATCTGTACTTATCAGGTATACCTACACTGTAAGTAAATTAATGTTTCTTATTCCCTTTCTACTTGGTGTTCATGTTCTTTAAGTGAACCAAGGTGGGATTTTTTGGGTTGCAAAGCACGCTCCTCCCCTTACCAATGAGTAGGGTGCTCATTCCTGGCACCTACTAGTGAAGTTGCCAACAAAAAGGCCACCTCTAACAAAAAGGCCTCCTCTCAGGGTGTTTGCAGGGGAAGTCAATTGAATTAGCTAAATATTGATTTCATGCTTGTTACAAAACATTTTTTATATAAACTAAAAGTTACTACATTTTAACACTACAGAGATTACACATTTATATTTGGAACTGTAGTAAGAAAATAATTAGATCCTCTGGTCAATATGACTCTGCTTCATGTGCAATTCTCAGATTAAGGTGGAGGAGCCTTGCTTAGAGGCAGTGCTAAAAGAAATTTTATTACCTTCAGTGCCAAAGTTATAGAATCTTTCCTAATACAATATCTTTTCCAAAGAAGTGACATTGTGCTAAATGCTGAGGTGATCTGTCAGAGGAGGATCTGTGAAATAGTCCAGTAGTGACAATGGATTCTGAAATAAAGCAGAACTGAAATACTATTGATAAATTGTTCAGAAACTTCCTTACAGTGATTGGGTTATCATCACTTCAGCCACGATAGCTAAAAAACCACAAAAATATTTTATATTCCATAATTTGAAGTCATGACATCTCAAGTAGAAAAAATTTCTGACTCTGACAATGACTTGTGAAGGAAGTATTGGCAGCTAAATACTCCAGTAAATTGAGGTTAAAATTTTCATTTTATGTAAATATAGCTGTGGGTAATTCACTGTCTGTCAGTGTAGAGTTATATTTAGCTCATCACTGGATGATCAACGGGCATGATTAAGCTTACCATGTTTTCAGAGAAAAACTTGAGCTAGTGTGATCAGATGTTCTTTGAGTGTTATAATTCTCTTCTAAGTATGAATTTTTAGAAACCTGATCTGACTCTTGCGGCTCACTGAAAGTACTGGGCAGAAGGAATCAATTCCTGGTGTGTACACAGGGCTTTCTTAATCTGTGATCAAATTTTGCTGTGCAAAGAGAAGTAGGTGATAGGCAGGATGCAGGGTATTAGAATAAAATTTTGTAGAGCACATGGTTTAGTTTTGATCAATTTTAAGAAACTGCAGCTGTAAGGCTGACATTCTTAGTTTGGCTATTTTAGTGACTGATCATTAAGAAGTTTCAGAGAGAATTTTACCCTTCTGTGATTTACATTCCTGAATGATGAAATTGACTTATTTTTCTAAATCTTCTGCATTCTGTCTTCCTTGTAAGAGATTACATCTTACTAGCAAGATGGGCAATTTTGCAATCTGCTCTATACTTTAGATAGACCTAAAATGAGCAGTTATTTTAGAATTTAGTCAGATGAAGGACAGGTCAAAACAGAAATTATATATCAAAGCTTAAGCATTTAATATGCCATTATGATACATATGTTTTTTAAATTACTCAGCAGAGATGCACATGAACTAAAAGAGGAAGTTCAGAAGTTCACCCAAGTGTAAGAGGTCTATGGAAATAGTGAATATATATATATGATTGTGACATAGGCATTTTGAAAACTTCCCTGTCTGACAACATTTGGTCAAAACGTTTTGGTCACCCACTGCACAATAAACCAAGAGGGCATATTTGACCTTTCAGTGCACAAACCGTAATGAAGTAATGAAGTAGGCTCTTGTAAATTAGCTTTGTAAACTAAACAGGCTTAAAAAAACTGGCTTCAAATACAATTTATTTTCTGGGAACATTTTCTGGAACAATTCTGCTGTATGTCTGGCAAAACTCTCAGTCGATCCTTGTCATGGGTATAGAGCATAACATATTTCCAGGTGGCAGTATAGGTAAAGTGATCTCATTTTTAGCAGGTGTTCTATTTTAATGACATGGTAGGTAGAGATTTATTACACCAGGTAACTTGTCCTCAGATGAATAACAGAAAGGACTCATGACCAAACGATGTGTGCCACCTTACACAAGCACTGATTTAAATAAACTCCCTTCATATCACAATTTCCTTGGGAAGAATTTTCTGGAATAATCCAAAAGCATGAGAGGTACAAAGGCAATAGTTAAGTAGTTAAGAAGCTCAGTCTCTGCTTGGCTTACCTTTGTTTAAAGAAAGAGCCCTTTATATAGGTATAGCCCATGATACAAGTGAAGAATACCATTGTATTCCATCTATCATTAAACCAAACTAACAAGATTGTACATAAATCTTTTGAGAGCTTGGAATACCACTGGCACCCAAAAATAATTTGTAAGATGAATGTTATTCACCGTATTAAAACAGTGGAAGCCTGGCAGAAAAATGGATTATTTTCTTCCTCCTTCTTGTAAAAACAACTGACAATTACTTTTTTTTCAATACCATGAAAGAAACCAAATCAAGCAGATTAATTTTCTTCCTTCTCCTGGAGGAGATTGCTGGTTTAGGTGTATGCAATCAGACTACAAGCACTATGTAAAACTAGTAGCTGGGTTGCTAAAAGCTGCAGATGGAGGACAGAATGGTCTTGTTCTGCTCCACAGGGCTCCTGTCAGTCTAATCTTGGCCCTCTTCAGGCATTAGAAACCTCTCCATTATTATCTTCCAGGCTAGAAATGGGTCAAGCATTCTGCTATATTATATTTTTTAATTTATTTGCTTGTTCCAACAGACCTTTGGCAAAATTTTCTCTCTTCATCCCTTAGCACAAACTGAGAGACAAAGTTCACTACCAGATAATGCTGCTGTTAGCATTAATTTGGGTGCAAATGTTATTTTTAAAGTTATTTTAAAAAGTCCTTTGACCTAAAAAAGCTTCTGTTTCTAATGACTTAATTTAATGTACTCTTTGGTGTGTGGGCTTAATTTGGCATCTGCCAAGGAGATGCACAGACAAAAGTACACACTTGAATTAGCAACTAGATACCTTTCTAAGCTTCAAATATGTGAGGTAAAACATTGCTTTTACTCTCGATTTTAGAACTCAAAAGCTTAAAATCAGGCTTTTGATATGCACTATTTTGCTTCCATTTACTTGCTTATTTGCTTCCATTATATGTTTGACTGTTCAATATTTGTAGCACAATACAAAGTTTTATTGTTTGGTTTTCTTTTTTTAAATTTTTTTTTCTTCGAAAACTCATTGGTTTGCAAGGAAATTATAGTGTGAACTCTGTAATCTACTGCAGAGGGTAGAATCTTTTGGTTTTGTTCATTCTCTACTAAGATTCAAAATAAATCAGAAATACATCATTTATTTCTGTTGGTGCAATGTTTTCCTCTGTTTTGAAACAGGCATGCTTAATCCATAGATTTTTTTTTATTTTTTTTTTTTTTTTTTTTTTTTTTTTCACATTTTGGGGGCATTTTATGCAATTGGATGCCCTGGACCTGCATTGTATGCTTCCTTTGCAAGTTGAGATTGAAGGCAGAAGATTTCCCAAGAGCCCAAGATAAGAATACCAACGAGGAAAATTCATCATTAAAAATCAGCTCAGCATTCAAAATCACATTTTGTTAAAATGAAAGCTGGCTATTTAGAATTTCTCCACAGACTACAGGACTTTTGGTCCCTGTAATTGGTGTTTGGGACAAATGCTCCAAAGGTACATGGGCATGACATTAATTGATATGAGACTGATGTGTACAGAATTAATTAATATGAGAGACTGAGAGATAGTCAATATGAGCATAGAGATCTGTGAAATAAATTAACTGATATTTTGGGAAAATCTAGAATCTCCTTGCACTATCACCTGCACTCCATGGAAAATATATATGATACTATTAAAAAAGAATATAAATTTTTAACAGCCTTTTAATGCTACTGGGCTAGTTCCGCCAGCAAACTGGCAAATATTAAAATGGCAGCTTTCTCCAAGCATCAAAACAGAAGGGAGATTTAAAGAGAAAAATTCAGTTCAATGTTTTACCTGCTACATGAGATAAATTATTTATATTTTGAACTAAAATTTTATGTTATTTATATTTTGGACTTGGTTTTTGAGTTGAAATAAATATACTTTAAATAGACAGGATTCATCACTACTTAGAGTGCTTAAAATGAGTATTACAACTAATTGGTATGAGGGCAAATATTTTAGAGAGAAAAGACTGAATGCATATTTGTAAACTTTTCAGACTAGTAAAACATCTTTCATTCTGGCTATGCAACAACATTCTGATGTCAAAAATCTACGTAATATCTGGCACATTGATGTTTGGCCAGCTTACTGCTCAACAGAAAAAAGAAAACAAGTAAGATAATTAAGTTTATTATCTACTGTGTATTTAATTGATTTTTCTATTGCCTTGATAAAATCATACATTTTTTTAAGAATTAAATATGTGAAAAATATCTACTTTTGATCATATTGATGGATCCATACATATAAGTAATTTCACAACTATAGGCCGCACTGAGCATAAGCCACACTTCCGGGTGCCAGCAACTTTTCATTATTTGTCTGTATATAAGTCGCACCTGATTAGAAGTCGCACATTACAATACAGAGTGTGATAAAAGGTATCTATTCTATCACCATCTGTTGAGGGTGGGGGCAGTGATCCTTATCTCAATGGCAGATATTCTGCTAATGGGCCATCCATTGAAACCAGGTGGGGCATTGTTCTTTATCTTTTCACAACCCATCCTTCCTCCAGCGAGTCATTTTCTACTAATGGCCATTGAGTCCCACTGTGTGACTGATAAAATTACTTCATTCCATTGGAAGTTGCTCCAGCCTGGGGGAAGAGCCCAACATTTCTTACCAAGATAAAAACAGAGGTTTTGGGATGCTAAGGGAGCCCCTTTCTCCACTGGACTCCAGAGGAAAACCGGATTTCTCCACATCACCGCTGGACCTCCGGAGGGAAACTGCACCTTCTACAGGAGTACTGCTTCAACTGAACCACATCTGTCACTGCAGGAGGATGCAGCCACCATTTAATGGGACTGCTACCAACACCCTGCCTGACGGGGTGTCAGGTTGTACTCTGACTTTGTCAGGGTTTGAATTTTGTTTCTTTGTAGTACTGTATTTGTATTTTAATTTCCCTAGAAAAGAATTGTTATTCCTAATTCCCATATTTTTGCCTGAAAGCCCCTTGATTTAAAAATTATAATAATTTGGAGGGAGGGGGTTTACATTCTCCATTTCAAAGAGTGACTCCTACCTTTCTCAGCAGACACCTGTCCTCCAAACTAAAACAGCAACTTTTCGTTCTTTATCTGTATATAAGCCGCACCTGATTTTAAGCCACACTTTGGGTTTGGACCAAAATTTTAGTCAAAATGGTGTGACTTATAATCGTGAAATTACTGTAAAACTGCATCAAAAGAATGACATTAACCTCCCAGATGAGTTTAACAAGATTAATGAGCCTAAAATACCATAGGTATCCTGAGTAATGGGTCCTAAGTAGTAAAACAGATCCACAGAAGCATGAAAGTAATTTATTCAAAGCATGAAAAATAGTAAGATTTTGTTAATACCTAGTATTTTTCAGGTTGAGAATCATTACAGATTCTTTATTCTCTGTTATAAAGATAGGTGGAGCATAGGAATCAAAACAAATACTGTGATTTTACAAGATTTACAGCTGGTTTCTTTACCCATAGCTCACTGTTACTGAGAGTGGAACTCTGGGGTAATAAAATGCCATACGAAGAATACTGTAAAAAAGGAGACAATGTCCCTTCTCTTTCTGTGACACATTCTTTAAGCTGTTGGTCACTGTAGCCTGGTCCAAAGAAGCAGGTTGGACATTTTGTTAGCTTTAAGCATGTTGTCCTAAACCAGACACATGAATTTTTCATAAGTGGAAGGTCTACTTCATTTAAGTTACTGCCAGCTCCTACCCTGGAAGGATGAGATCAGAGGAGATAATGTGGGGAGTTTTGTGCAGTTTGTCTTGCCATGAAACACTAATCCTCTGCATCATTAATTTAAACTTCAGAGAAAGTCAACTTGCTATTTGCCATCACTTTTTCTTCTTTGCTATATCCCATTAATATAAAAAAAATCCACGTTGTAAGAGGTGTACTCCATATTGTGTGTTAGGGCTGTCTTTGTAAAATACTTATCTAAGCTACACTTCCTGCTTATTTTATCCCTCCTATTTAGCCCTTGTTAGCAGAGATATACAACAAAGCATCCCAGCGAACACAGTTTACCTGGAGAGAAAAAAAAAAGAAAGAAGAAAACAAACCTACAAATCCAATTAAAAATGACATTTAAAATCATTCCCAGAAGTTTATATTTATACTATTACTGTGTCATTTTTAAATGACCACTGCACAACAAGACTTAACAGATGTCTTTCATTGAAGGCAGTTTCACCTGAACTTGAAAATTTCTGACCATAAAAGAATGGGGAAAAAATGGAAAAATATTATCTGATGATGATGACTTGCTAGCAGTACTGGGTAATTTCAGTACATTTCAGTTTCATGCACGGAAATGCTAAAATTTAGGATTGGTTTAAGACATCGAGCAGTGGATTCACACACAGAGAGTGACACAGTTTTCACAGACCTAAACAAAATCAAGGTAGATTTTTATATCTGTTTATAGCCTAGAAATTTAGGGATGGAAAGGACTCCAAGGAATTAGCACCTTCAGGGAGGCATGCATATACAGGTAAATGTAAAATATTTTTTCTTTCTTTTTGACTACTCTCAGTAAATGGTATATTTCATCTTTCTTCTATTTTTCCCTTTAAAGCATGTTCCCCAAATATTAGAATTTGAGCAGTCTTCTTTCTTGCTGTGTAGGTGTTACATGGGGCACTGTATTAATCAGTTTCCTAAATTTACACACTTCTGACCCAGAGCCTGTGATCCCCCTCCACTCTGGCTTCTATTCCCACTGGTTTTGGATGACTCACAGTGACCCTCCTGCCTCCCTAATTCATCCCATTCTTTCCACCCCTACTGGCTCTTCCTTGCTCCTTTTTACTCTTATTCCCTCATGCTCAGGTGCAATTTTTCAGTCTTCTCTGCTTGGCTTGTAATTCCTACCTCAATCTACCATGCAAATACTAGTGAGTAAATACCAAGGGGACATGACGTGTGTAAGGGGAACTGCGATCATGGCTAAGATCTAGCACATGTTGCTTTTACAGCCATAAGGGTTTGTTGGAACTCTATGACAGGGATGATTACTTGGAGAAGGGAGCAATCACAAGAGACATCAAGAAGAGAAGAAAGAGAAGATACTAGAAATGGAATTGTATGTGCCCCAGATGCAAATTATCTTTTTAATGTTCTGGGAATTGCTGAAGATAAGAATAATTTCAGAGAGAGTTTCCCTGAGCTTCTGCTGCCTTGGGATAGAACAGGTCTAGCACAGATGAAACCTGCAGAAAACTGAGGTGATAACTCACAAGATCCTAATTAAGTGTGAACTTTGATTATTTTAAAGCTTAATGATTTTTTAGTGGATAGATGACTATACTGGTATGTATCTAGGGCAATTAAAGGGCTATACTATATTTCAAAAATGTTCTTTGCTTAGGGCAAGAAGATCTTTTTCCTGAAAGTCATTAAATATTTTATTTTTAATGTAAGCAAAACTAATTATTTTCCACTTATCTTCCACCAAGTGCTTCTTTATTCTACTCCATTACAGTTAACTCTAAATAGATAAATTTTGGAAGAGTCACAGGCAGTAGAACAGGATTTTTAAAAATACAGTAATTTCACAATTATAAACCGCAACTAATTGTAAGCCACAAGTCCTGGTGTCGGCAACTGTCTTGGGTTAGAATACAGCGTGTGATAAAAGGTATCTATTCTATCACCATCTGTTGAGGGTGGGGGCAGTGACTCGTATCTCTGCGGCAGATATTCTGTTAATGGGCCATCCATTGAAACCAGGCAGGGCATTTTTCTTTATCTTTTCACAACCCATCCTTCCTCCAGCGAGTCATTTTCTGCTAATGGCCCATTGAGTCCCACTGTGGGACTGATAAAATTACTGCATCCCATTGGAAGTTGCTCCAGCCTGGGGGAAGAGCCCAACATTTCTTACCAAGATAAAAACAGGTTTTGGGACACTAAGGGAGCCCCTTTCTCCACTGGACTCCAGAGGAAAACTGGATTTCTCCACATCACCACTGGACCTCCGGAGGGAAACTGCACCTTGTACAGGAGCACTGCTCCAACTGAATCACATCTGTCACTGCAGGAGGATGCAACCACCATGGAATGGGACTGCTACCAGCACCCTGCCTGATCAGCTGTCAGGTTGTACTCTGACTTTGTCAGGGTTTGGAGTTTGTTTCTCTGTAGTACTGTATTTCTATTTTAATTTCTCTAGAAAAGAACTGTTATTCCTAATTCCCATATTTTTGCCTGAGAGCCCCTTGATTTCAAAATTATAATAATTTGGAGGGAGGGGGTTTACATTCTCCATTTCAAAGAGAAGCTCCTGCCCTTCTCAGCAGACACCTGTCCTCTAAACTAAAACAGTAACTTTTCATTCTTTGTCAATATCTAAACCACACCTGATTATAAGCCACACTTTGGGTTTGGACCAAAATTTTCGTCAAAATGGTGCGGCATGAATATTGTACATGAATACTGGCAATCCTGAAATATAACTGCAATGCATATTAAGTAATTTTTTTTTTCTTCTCTTTTTCTAAAATTAAGGAATCATTTACATTGAGGCTCATATTGAGTGTAATTTAATCACTGAATCTTAGAGAAGATACCTAGAGCATGACTACTAGGCAAATTAGCACAAAATAATTATCTAAATTGATTATCATAACATTAATTATTGTGAGCTTGAATAAGTTTGATTTATATGAAAAATCTAAGAGCATATTGCATAGCATCAAACTTCACTATTTCAGATGTCCGTTCCTCTTGGAGATAAGTTTTAAGGAACTGAAGTTAGAATGTAGGAGGAATGTTTTGTAGAGTGCATAATTAAAAAATGGATCCTCTATCCATCAGTTGGTATGTGGTTTATATTCTGATGAATTTAGCATCTGAATATATGCCATCATTGTCAAAAATTGCTGACATGGATACAAATGGACTGATTTTTGTTCCTCTACAAGCAAACTAAAGCAGATTTTAATATTTCAATAATGGTTTCAGCTTTGAATTTAGAAGTCTGATCTCGAATTAGAAATTTGACCTCAAATCCCTGGCACATCATTACTGTGGTGTACAGTGAAAATCAAGCTGAATGAATGAGAAAAGCCATTGCCTCCCAGATACTGAACGCTGCTTATTCAGTTGAGAACACCAGGTCAGTTTCCCCTGTTCAGTGCAAGGCAGCACCAGTTGAAATACTTTAATTTGCTTTTAATCATGAACAAATTGATCTAATGAGATACTGTAAAATTTTATCTAATTGTTGTTAAGCATGGTCCTCAGATACAAACAAAATGTTCTTAATGGAACATTAGTAACAGACATTTTACCCATAATACTTTTCAGTTTTTCATTAATGCCTAGAATTTTCCACGTTAGCTATGTATATGAAGAAGTTTTTGTGCCATACGGTTTACAGAACCATCTGTGTACTCCGAGGACTGCCTTGATGTGCACTCAAATGCAAACTTGTTTTGTGAAAGGTTAAAGCAGCAGAAATATATATCAGAAACTATCTACTGGTATTCCCAAAATGAATCTTGCAGCTGTTCATGTCAAACTCTTTTTGTTATTATTGTAGAAGACCATTTAACTTTAGAAGAAAACTATAAGCCCTGTGATAATAATATGCTGTAGGCAACCAGAGAGAATCTGTCTTACTCTGGGACAGAGTAACAATTTTCAGTTAAAAGTATACATTTTTGGGATTCTTTGCATAAATCAAGATTCATCTTGCCAGAGTATGAAAAGTGACAACATCTCAGAGAATAACTGGGAAAATAAATATTATTTTAAAAATTAAATTCAAGAGGTTCTGGTTCCAAAAACCAGTTTGCTGTTGTGTAGTGAACTCATCCTTCCTTCATAGGAACTTAATTGCAACCATGCTCTTTTTTATAGATTTGTTGCTGGTTTTCTTTGTAATCTTGTGAATGTGTCATTATTTCCTGCACAGATCCTCATCTGCAGGAACTGCAGATCCCCTCTTCCATTTGCTCTATACCTGGCTATGGGTGTAAGACATACAGATTAAGCTTTCCTGCTTCAGGATGAAAACTTGTAACTCCTGGTTCTATTTGAAATGGTAGAAATGCGAATCTAATTCCAGCACTTTTAGGAAATGACTGAGATTCACTTAATATAGTCTTGTTTTAACCTCACAGATGTTTTACTCTGTTTACAATTCACGGAGACAAGCCATTCCAGAAGGTTCCTGGCTGCCACAGAGCACAACTGGATGCGGAGGGAATCCAGAAGGCTGTCTTAGATTAGGCATAATTTTTAGAGAGCTACAGTTGCCTGTGATGAATCCCACCCTTGTTCCCAGAACGATAATTACAGGCTGTGGATCTCAGGTCGATGGATAGAATTTTTGAGATGTATTTGGTACAATGGTTTAGAAATGGTTTCTGCAGGTAGATATTACTGCTTGTTAATTGCTATTGTCAGGTGTTGTTTGAAATGCATATTTGAGTCATCAATACACAATTGCAAATATGGCACAGGACCTACAAGAAATCCATTTCTGTTTGAAGTGTCAGCTGCAGTCTTGATGAGTTATATGAGTCATCTCAAATGACACACTAGGTGAGTAATCTTGAATATCTCCTAGTTTATAAATAAACACTTAGGGAGAAGTGATTTTCAGTCTTGTTATCTCTGTGGGCTAATTCATTTTAATTACAGATGCAGAGGACTTCTACAAAAAGGAATGAAAATGTCTGTTTTTATCTTCCCTGTATAGCAGTGCAATCTGAGAGTTCTTGGATAAAAGTTTGGATCTCTTGAAGAGAAAAATTGGTGCTATGTCTCTTTTTATAAGTGCTGAAATTGCTAACTTAGGCTATCATAAATAGGAAGGAAGAAAAAAAACCAGCTTGATTACCATTGTCTCTGAATTTGGAAAGAAATATGCTGTAGTCTCTTCTCTGAGAGACTACATATAATGTCCTGAAAGTAGAAATTGCTCAATCCAGAGGGATTTTTAGGACTGAAGTAAAGAAAAACTTAGAAAGCAGCATATACTCAGCGTTTTCCAATGGACAACCTAGACAACATGGCACTCAGCATGCCAGTTTGAAAATTGAAATCTGAGACTCGTATTTTTCCCTATGATTTACATAGGGATGTTGAATATGCAATTTAGAGTTTCTATTATGACATAGAGGTCAGATGCTTCAATCTTATTTTGCATCTAACCCTACTTTTTTCTTCTCCAGTGTTTTTTTGATATTTGGATGAAAAAATACCTTTTGCAGAACTTTGGCAATAAGTAAAGAAAATGCTAACAGTAGGATCTGACATCAGAATTGCATGCCTTAGTATAATGTAATTTTTACATTTTATTGATTTCAGTGAAATTTTCCTAAAGTAAAGCAGGAAGGAAAATTTCTCAGTTGTAGCTGGCCATTCCATAAACTTTATGCATTTTCAAAATCTATTTGTTTATATATTTTTAACATTAAAATGCAAAACACATAATGAAAGAAATCATTTGAATCAATTAAATGTAATATTGTTGTCCTGCATTGTTGTTGCATTGATTTTCTGCCTTCCATTTCTCTTCTCCTCTTTGATTTTTTTTTTTCTTTTATCTCTTTATCTTTCTCTTTTATGGCCGGGAAAAAGCATCTCTCTTTCTTTTATCCCTTTACTTCAGCAGTGATTTTTCATTGCCTTCATAGCTGTTCTGTGAGGATTTGCAGCTGCATTCCCATGACTCCTCTTTACCCTGGCAGCAACTCACATTTTTTTTCTTGCAATTCTCGACTGCTTAGTGTAGGGGTGGGTGTCTCATTACTAGTCTGTTGGTGTTTTTGTTAATTAGTAGAGACAATGTTAATTGAGGATTCATTTTGTTAATAAGTTTGTTAGACCTCTAAATACATGTCACATGAAGTCAGCATTTTCTGCAATTAGAGCATTTTCCCACTGAGCTGGCTTATGCAATTCATAAAAGTTTGGTGCCTGCTAGCCTGCACTCTAACAGCCTACCAAGCACTACAGTTTAGGTTTAGTGGCAAGCTTGATGTTAAATCAGAGCAATTTCTGAAGCCTGAATGAAGAGTCAAGAAAATCTGGGTGAGCCTGACTCATTCTTAAGTGAAAGTGGTCTGCTTCATGTCTGTTGTTACAAATCACTTAAAATTCAGTGGTTGTCCAGAGATAGTTCAAACTAAGACAAAAAGCACTCTATTCAGTTTTGTATTGATAACTCTCACCATACCCCACTCTTAAGGCATTACACTGTTACTACTACCCTATTAAGGTATCCTTTAGTTGGACCACAACTTCCTGTTACCATGGAGAACATCCTGGCACTGAGGAGCTCAGAGTAAAGTTGAATGCTTTTTAGCATTTAAAATAGACAGACTCAGTTTTGGAGTCTGTGTTTAAATTATTGCATAATCCTCTCTGGTTCATTTCTAGAGTTCAGTCAGACACACATTAGAGCTTTTAGGATAGTAAAGGCTGAGAAGAGGAGGTTAAAGGATGATAAAGACTTTCTCCCAAGAGAAAAATGTGTGTCACAAAGGCAGAACATCTTACCTGGCTGGTTCTCATCATTAACAAAGCAAACAACTTCCCCAGAATTTGATTTAACCCACCCCTAGCTGGAGATCCAAACACCTAATGACCTTTAGCCAACTATGGAATATGTTACTAACTATGGAATATGCCGTATATTCAAGTTCTAATCATGCAATATGCCAGATATTCACTTATTCACTAATTAACTAAGAGAGGGACAGGGGCTCGTTGGGGACTTTATTGCTTTCTATAACCACTTAAAAAGGAGTTATAACAAAGTGGAGGTTGGTATCTTCTCCATGGTAACAAAAGATAAGACAAGAGGAATTGGCCTCTTTAGGTTGGATATGAGGAAAAATTTCTTCACTGAAAGGGTAAATTTCTTTGCAAAAAGGAATGCAGCAGGGCCTTCCTACCTGTCTGACACTACATGTTATTCTTTTAAACACCTTTCTAAAGAAATTATTTTGGGCTTTTCATGACAAATTTTGTAGCCTTTTTCTTTAAAATATGTAATTAAAATATTTATAATGTGTGCAAATCTTGAAAGAAAATATATTGTTTACATTAAAATAGAAAAGTTTGTGACTATCACTAGTCAAATATTGATATATTAAATACTAATATGATGCAAGTGAATTAACACAGTACCTGACAACAAAGGAAAAAAATATTTAGGACTTAAGTTATAGCAGAGATAAAACAATCATGAGCTTTTCTAAAAAGAAAAACTTCTAGAAAGTGATTTTCAATGATTAAGACCCAGAAATTGTTGTAACCAAAAGAAATTTTCAGCTTTTATGCCATATTTATTGTTTGGCTGTTAATAAAAAAAATATCAGCTTTAACAAGTGTAATGTTTTTGCACAGCCCTGTTTACTGTTAGCACATTTATACAATAGATCTAATTCTGATTTGACCTATGACAGACTGAAAAAATGAAGTTGGAGTTTGATTAATTTACTTAATTCTAGTCTTAAAGATCTGGAAACAATCTGCACATCAAGGCCTATTAACTGTAGGTTATTTTCTTTTCTAAACAACTTTAAAGGAAAAAAAAATACTTAGAACTTGAAAGAGGGGATTGTTTGTTTCCGATTACAGTTTGTTAATTAACTTTTTATTCAGTTGAGATGATTGAGAATCTAAGGAGAGTTTTATGGATTGTTTTGAAAACCTACATTTTTGTAACATCTCCTGGCATAAGTAGACTAATGTCTAATTTTCAGAAATAACATTTATATATGGATACATACACATATTTTTGTATGTATGTCCTGAAAGGGACAGAGAAATGTAAAAAACATACTTGCACTGTCTTTTAAGTAGCATTTTCATTAAAACAATAGGTTTAATTTCAGATATATCTTGATATTTTTAGTGAGTAGGCCACTTTTATGAAAAGAAAATGTTGGCAAATAGGCTGATCACTTTAATAGAATTAACTGTAATAATTTTTTAATAAAAGTGGAAAGACTATAACTTGCAATGGGTCTTAAAAAAAAAAAAAATTCAAATTTCCAGTGACTTATACAATTTGCTCTTCTAATTCTTCAGCAAGGGGCTTTTCAGTTTTGGTTTGGTTTTGTTGTTTGGGTTGTTTTGGCAGAATAGAGACATTTGATCTATATTTTCATTTAAAAATATGAGACTATTACTCTGAGTCTCACCTTCTTTTACCATTCCAGGTAATACACCTGGGGTTTTTGCACCTTGGCTCTTTGAAGAGGTGATCTCTTTTTAATGACTGACTGAGGAGAATCTCTGCTGTGCTCCTTGTGCACAGGTTGTACAGCCCAGAATTTGAGGGTAAAACTTTTGTGTAACCCGACTGTGTTTATAGAGATGCTCAAGCATTCATTCTGGGTTTGTCTAGGTAAAATCTCTATTTGCTTCTTCAAAAACTATTTTATATAGCGTTGTACTAGTAGGTTTGACTTTATTTTTATTAAAGATGGTATTTTTAAAGCAAGTATTGATATGTTGCTAAATAATCTAGCTCTCCTTTACTAGATTGGGACCTGCTCCTGTGATTGCCTAAACCATAAACATTTTATTTCACTCCTGAGGTCTCTGTAGAGTTAATGAAACTAGAGTATTCCTAAATAATGCACAGGTCAAACTCTGAGTCAAAGGAATAGCCAAAAAATGCAACACAAACTAGATAACATAAATATGTGATTTGACCCACATGTGCTCCAAAGCTGTTCCAACAGGTTTGGCACACTTACTGCTCCCTATATCACACCACGGATATGCAACACATGCAAGAGACTCATACTGTATAAAAAAAAATACTTTGGTGGATGCAGTTCTGCTTTTTCAGTGTTTTATACACATTAAGCTGGAGGGCAAAAACCACAATAACAAAAACAGATTAAAAATACACCAAAGATAATTGTCTTACTGTCACAGAAATGGTGGATGAGTCTAGATGACCCAGTGCTGTAGAGTTAATACATAGCATCTAATATTCTATTAAAGAAAAAAAATCACTTTCCTTGCTACAGAAAACCTTGAAGAAGCTACTCCTCATCACTTGTCCTAAGACTAAGTATCACTCCCTGGGACCAGTGCCCTTAACAATGTACATTTAGCTAAGGGTAAGTATTTAATAGTAAATGAGAATAAGATTTTGGTCATATAGGGCTAACTCTGTTTTACAGAATGCCGGGGCCTGTTCTCATTCCCTGCAGGCAAGTGCAACGTGTCCAGATTACTGAGCAATCAGATCCACAGGGTCTACTGGCAGCAGCCTATGGCTACTGCTTCTCCATGAGGAGTGTCAAAGATCATCTGGGAGACCACAGCTGGTCTGAGTGCAGTGGATGTGAGCAGACAGTGCCACTTGGCTCTAAGAACAAATGCTTAGAGCCAAGAATTTCGAGAAGGGCTGTTTTTTAATACAGCACAGATTTCTTTTCATTGTAAGGTTTCATGGAAAATGAGTCACACATTTATTGTTTATTCAATTTTTTACTCTAGCATTTTTTTTGTTTAGAATTTGTTTACCTCAGACTCAGAGGTGGTCTCTGAAATGGAATATCAGAGACACACTGTCATTTCTGTCTTCTGTGACTCAGTGCCTCTTTTGTATACTGTTATAAATCACATTACATTTGCTTTTTGTCATCTTGTGTTATAACTTGATTTCAAATTTTTGCCTAACATCACTCCCTGATCTATTTTAATTTTCACGTTTTAGCCCTCCTGTCAATCGCAAAGTAAGACTTTCATTCTTCCTTAGATGTGGTGACTTACTTTGTTTTCTTTCAAAATGTCATTTTGGTTTGTATGTCCATTTACTAAATTTTTTAGCTTGACTTTTATTTATTTTTTTATTTTATTTATATTTTTTATTTTATTTATTTACTTTTTATCTTATTTTTTAAATTTATTTTATTTTATTTATGTCCTTGGCAGGTTCTGAAAAGTCTCCTGAATAAGTGCAGTCTAAAAATGCTATTAAAATAATGCTTGTTCCCTCCTAAGCAGTCTAATGAAGTTGTTAAATAAGGACAGTTGTGACACAGTTGGCAAGTTCTCCAGAGGTCCTGACCCAAACACATCACCTTGAGCCACACAGTTTATAAGATCTATTTATTAAGAATGACTAAACATAGAAAGCTTTATTTTGCATTGTTTAGGTCATTGTAATTTCTTATAATAAAATTCTATGGCATAGCTTCCCTTGAAAGTTTGAAAATATAAAAATCATAATAAATTTCACTGACCTATCCTTTTAATAAATAGAAGAAAAAAGGAATAGCAAGAAAGCAAGAGATTTATGAAATTCCCAGAATTAGAAGAAAATAAATTCATCATCACAGCATTGAAAGTTTCCCTGAGATTGATTCTGTACTAATACTTCTAGTGTATATAAAAACCCATGAAAACTTATAAATTATTTGGTTGTCTTTTCCTTTCTTGGCTGACATTTTAGATTTTGGAATTGGAGTCCCAAATTCAATCCAGACAGCTACATTACTCCTAACATCCTTTGTTCATATGTACTTTCTGAATAAGGTTTTGACAAGCATATGCAAAAATGCTTTTGCCTTGGAAGCACTCAGAGACTTTTAGTTCTATTTTTGTACCTGACATATCCACAAACAGTCTCTGCTTTCTGGTCTCAGTTTGTAGATACTTTCACAGAATATCGACTGGATTTAAGCCAACACAGGCCTCAGCCCTGCTCCTCTTTGATTGCTCAGTGATTAAGTAATCCATTTAGGATATGGGAAACCAAGACTCAATTTCATTCTTTGTCTCTCCATTTCCGATGGGAATGCACTAAAGACATGTTCTGCAATGGTGTAAATTTCAGTCCATCCTACTCAATCAGTTCCACTGTGCATAGCCTGGGTACATATTACTAGGCTGGAGAGAGAGAACATGCAAAAGTCGGTAAAATATTTTGTCCCTTGGCTAATAACTGAAAACACAGTTTTGGGCTTCCAGAACAGGGGATTTACGGGATATGGTACCTCAGAGTGGAGGTCCAAAATGGTGTTACTTAGGCAAGATGCTTCTATTAGTTTGCTAATGAGAAGTACTACAGAGATCTTACCTTCCACAAGACACCTATGTCTCATACAATCTTAGAAATCGCCACCAAGGCAATAACAATCTTTCATTTAAAGAATCAACTAGAGATTAAGCATTTGTTTCACAGCATGAAATGCCAGTTAAATATGTAAATATAAATACATAAGTATATTGATTTTAATGTAGGTATGTATTTTCTTGTATGTTCATGTTCAAAAAGATATCTTCTCATCAGAAAACATTTCCAACGACTATTGACTGAAGAGCTAGGGACTCCTGATTTACTGGTATGATGTTTATTTGCATCCTTAATAATACTTAACATTTTCAGCATTTTATCTACCTCAGTTACTAAAGAAAGGTTTTGAGGGGGTGTGTGTGCAGACTCAAATACTGAAATATGTACTGTCACAAGGTGGTGCTGTTGGATAAGAAAAAATCTAGCGAAAACAGGTTTTAATGATGAGTAAAATTAAAAGAACGACAGCTTCATTCACCTCTGTCATGTCCAATCTTTCATTTCTTCTTTTGACACAAAGATTTTAAATTAGGAAGAATCATTATTCCTGTGACTTGTATTCTCAATAACTCACACAGTAGATACAGAACTTTAGCATTAATTTCATCCCTCCAAAGACTGACAGTTAATGAGGCTATTATTTTCATTTTTAAATTGGTCAAGTGTGGGACATAAATTGGTGGTTTCACATCTCTTACTGTCACCTTTCAGTGCAAATTTTATTCTTTGTCTTTTAAAACCTCTTATAAGGTGAATGCCTAAATAATCAGATGATTAAATATGATTTTTTTCTATTGCAACAAGTATTTCACTAAGCCAATAACCTTGTTTACTAGATATAAATGGTATGTTTTGAAAAAAAAATGAATACCAGCTCAAATTACTTTGGCTGATGTAACATCTTGACATTGAACTGCACATTCAGAACCTTGCTATTGTATAATTTACAATCTTTCTTCAGAAATGTCCTTTTTCTAAAAAGGTGTTCAGTGTAGTAGCTGTAAACAGTCTTCAATTTTGCAATCATCTGTGCTTATCATAGTTCAAGTTAATGGTATTGAAAATTTCAGCAGAGCACCATGGGATCTTTCAGTATCTATGAAAGAGTATGGAGATGTCCAGTTTTAATATTACTGAATAGACTAATTATATCTTTCCTGATTGATGAAACAGCAGGTAATAACATATTTTGGGTATGAAGTGTTGGGCTGAAATTATTTTTTAATTATGGAAGTCATCGTTAGCTCTTTTATCAGGTTTAGTGGATTTTGAAGTTCTGGCGCTCCCACTAGGATTACATTACAGCACTGTATGTGAGGTCAGAAAATACGTCAGAGCTTTAGCAGGGATTTTCAATGACAAAATGGAATGTTTTTTTATTGTACTTTGCTTCAAAGAAAGGGTCTCAGCAGTTGTGTTCTTTGTAACATTGGTTGGCAGACACATCGTTAGCATCTTCGACTTACAAGAATAGGAAGCCTAAGGGTCTAAATTTTACCCCTTTGCAGTTAAAAGATGAGGCATTCAGACTATGCCTGTAGCCAACTGCTATTTTCAATATAAGTGGCAGAGTAATCTCACAGTTTATTTCCACCTTTCACTTTTGTTCCCCATGTGTAGTTTTTTTGGGGGGGTTTCATTGTGGTTTTTCAATTTTTATCTTACTTTGGATTGAAATCCTGAGTGAGATCCTGACTATCCTTAATTCCCATTGAGACTACCAGAATTTGTAAATGTAAATTATTTTATCAGCACATTTTTAAATGCAGAGTATGTTACCAGAACCACTTGGGATCTGGTTCAAAGCCTTCATGTGTTTGATTTATTTTAGATGTGTTTGATTTGTATTTTATTAAAAGAAACCCCTTCAAAGGTAATGGATAACATGCTTCAAAGACAAAATGCACTTGTGATCTCACAGAACCAGCATGGTCTACTGGGTAAGTACTAACCTGGGAAAACAAGGTTGGAATTTCTGAGTATTTCCATCATCATTCATTACCCTGCTGTATTGCCTGCAGCTATGGTTCCCTCACTGTGGCTTTGGTGGTTTAGTTGGTTGGCTTTTTGTTTGTTTCTGTCTGTAAATAGAAATGATAGATGAAAAGCTGATGTCAAAGTTTGGCATTGCCTTCAGAAGAAGGCAGTGCTTCTTTCAAATGGGATAAAGGAACATGAAGATAAGCTTAAAATAAGCATGAAAACTCTGCATGTTCTGTATTTCTTTACACACATTTTATCTAAATACAGCAGTGTTTTGTCTGGTTCTTCTTTTTGTGTAACTTCTGTGTTCTTTTATTGTATTGCTAAGTATTTTTAAGCTAACTGTTGTGTATACAAACCTTTTTTAGAGAAGGCTAAAGAGAGCAGTAAGTCCAGACGCAATACAGAAATATACATTTCTCACAGTACACATATTTTTTGTTCCTCATCCATTATTGAATCTGCTGTAGGAAAAGCTCGTATGTCTGACATGAGACTAACAAAAACATTGCTGTCATCACTATTTTCAATTCCTGACCTCTTATTGTTTGGTATCTAAATCTGTGTGAGTTGTTTTCTTCCTGCTGTGGTAAACAGTCTCGTTTTCTTACCATTCTCTTAAACACTGTAGTCATGGAGAATAGCTGCCTCTCTAGGGAATGTGTATACTACAACTTGCACCTCGAGTCTCAGAGTAAACATAAACATTTGTGCCGTTATGTCAGCAATATAACCTCCCCACTCCAGCTGAGTATTCCCCTGACTATGCAGCCACATTAGCCCTCTCAGCCACAGCACCACACTGGGAGCTAGCAGGAACACGTTCAGCTGTTTTTAACTTGAAGGAACAGATTGTTAGAAAGCAACGTGTCCTCAGCTTCGTTGATTTAGAGCCTGGGTAAATCTCTATGAAGTGAGAGTTTGGGGATTTCAGTGAGATCAAATGCAGCCATATTCTTGCCTAAATAGGAAATATTTAATGCAGTATTGCAGTTAAGCTTAGCTACTTAACATAATTTTGGGATGCTCATGTCTACTACCACAGTAGGCAGCTGATATTGTCACTGAAGTGTGCAGAAGGAAAATGTAATTAAACTGATAATGGGCAGCAGAAATTCACTAAAGGACACCAGTGATATTTCCATGTGTATCTTTTTTCAACACTTATTTTCTTTTTGCTCTGTTGTCATGATGCAGCCACTGCAAGTGAAAAACTTGATCACAGAGCTTTAGGTTTTAGAAGATTGAGGGCCAGGTTTTTGTAATGCTGTTCTCACACCAAGTGCAAACTAGCCCCAAAGCTGCTGTAAACAGCTGGCAAGTCCATTGCAGTGCAGAGGTGATCCAAAACTAATAGTGAGCAGGGATTTTTCTCTCTCTTCTCATGCCTGAAGCTGGGAAATATGGGCATTACTCTAAGAAAACACAAATGGCCTATGTGTTGTTTTGCCAGGAGTATTTTACCTTGCAAGGGAAGAGAAGAGAGTTCAAAATCACTTCTTTTGTAGTTTGATGAAAAGAAGACAAAAGGTGTTTAGATTTCTGTAGAGGTCCTAGTTTAAAAATAGAAACATCAAAACTGAATTAATAATCTAAGTCCTTGTTAGTGGGGAATTTTGCAGCTGGTGTAAGCCAAAGGGGCATCATGATGCTCTGATTCAACACAGAGCCTTATGCCACCCTCTCAAAATGGTTGATATCCTTGTTGATATCCCTGTATCAGCTGATGGCCAGTATCTTGACTCCAGTTTTCAGTTTTATTCAGAACTGCAACCAAACAAAAAGAAAATTACCTATGTATTTATACTGTAGCATATTTATCTGAACTCTGCCTTTCTTTTAGCCACAGATCTAAAAATAAAGTCTCCATACTCTGCTTCAGCTAATCTGTGATCTTTCTAGTCTGTCAGGGTCCTAATTTCTACTGTCTGAGGGCTTGGGCACCCACATCATAAACTGTTTCAGGGACTTGATCCAGCTAAGTTCTTCCAGATAAGTTCTAGTAAGTGTTTAAGTGTTTTCTTTTTTTTCTTTTTTTTTTTTTCTTCTTCTTTTACTCTATGAATTTTTATCTCTTCAGCTCCCGTAATGTTTCAATACATGATTACACAAGACATAGTGCCAGTGTAAGGCAGGAGAGTGCACAGCTGGGGATAGGAAAGGCAGCTGAGATCACAGCAGTCTCAATTTAGGTTTGTTGAAATGATTATGGATATGCACCTTTCATTTCCTGAATTTTAGCTGCTGCTGAGAGAAGTGATCCCTGGAGACAAAAATATTTTTAACCAGAGCAGTTCATCATGCAGCTATAGGAGCTTCATGCACTTGGCATTTAGAAGGTGGTAGAAGCTAGAGGCAAGGAACTGAAGGAATAAGGGATATACAGTAAATTCATGAATACAAGCCGCACTGAGTATAAGCCGCATCTCTGGGTATTGGCAAATATTTCGTTCTTTGTCCATAAATAAGCCGCACCTGAATATAAGCCGCTCTGTCGTTCACAGCGAGGACCCGCGTGCAACAAAGTTGCCAAATACTAACAGAACCACGGCATGGCAGGGCGTTTACTGGCTCAACTAAGGCTGTGCAGGCTCGGCCCACTAGGGGCTACTGACAGGGCCAGGTGGCCCAGCTCGGCGCTGCCGCTCAGGGCTGGCCGCCGCCTCTGGGCTCGCTCGCCCCGGCCCTGCTCCCGCCGCGGCGCCGACCGGGCACGGAGAGAGTGCCCCACTCACGCTGCGGCTTGTATTCGTGAAATTACTGTATCTTTAGTGACAGTTTATTTCATCTTATAGTGATACTGAAACTTCGTGTGTTTCAATTGAAATGTATTTTAGTTTCTGAAAATCTGTTTAATTTCTTAATGAGTTTTACAGTTGCGTTCTTTGAAACCTTATCAACCTGACCATTCTTCACAACATCCTCCCCTTCTCTGGTCTCTTTCTTCACCTTTTCAGCTCCTCTAGACACAAGGAATGATGTAAGAGGATACAGAAAGTGCTATTATGTTGTAGTATCTAGCAATATGCAAGATTTCAAGGTTCTTGGTCTCCAGAGATAAACAATTCTGATTGTCTCTAACCATATCAGTTGCCTTTGAATACTATTCAAATGTATACAACATCTTGCAATAAATTGGAGATGACACACAGTGAAAATCAAATATGCGTGAAACTTGATACTCAGGAATATGTCATTATTCTTGATAAGCTTCTATCTGACTTGCAAACCCCAAAGAACACAGTTCCACACTTTATTAATTATTGATGAAAAAAAGGTGACTTGTTTTCTAAGATATTACACACTGGTAAAGTACTACTTTTTCTGAGTCATGCCTAGGACATTACTGTAACATGGCTGCAAACTAGATGTATTTTGCATGCTTCAGACTGAGCTTGTAAAATGAAACATAATTGATCACATTTTGTATTGTGGACAAATCAGACAAATGTGGGATTTTTTTCTTGAAGATAACTTTTCAATTTTGTTTTCATTTTCTTGGTTTAATTGAATATAATATATCTAAAGTCTTCCATCTCCCAATTAAAAAAAACAGGTAATTATAAAATTGATTTTTTTTAAAAAAGGTGAAAACATAAAAATGGAAAAGAAAATATTTAACTAACACTGCAAAAGGAATCAATGATATAGATACTAATTAATAAACCTCTTTCTATTTAAAAATTAATATTTTTTTGAAACTGCACCCTAGGGCCTCCCTGCTCCCCAAATACCTTGCAGAGCTGGCCTGGGATGCTGTTTCATGTAGAACAGTAAGACATTAGAGGCTCTTTCTCCCAGGGTTGGTATTCTGCTTTATTCTTAGGCTTCCATGTGGTCAGAGCGAGAGATGGGGATAAAGAGAGCGAGTCCACGTGGGCTCAGGGTTTTTCTCTGGGTCAGGAAAGGGGAGGGGTCAGCCTTGGCCTCTGGCCAATCCCACCGCAGGGGCCAGTCCACCGGTCCTGCAGGGGTCACAGGGCTAAAGGGACATACCATTCCCAAGACAGTAAGGTATTGGGTTACAACATTTTTTCTTAAAATGGATAATGTAAAGTTGTAACAAAAGTGATTTTTTTCCCTAGAAATGTAAAAATTTGGGTTAGTATGCATAAAATAGAAAGATATTTTAAATCCTAACTAGGCACTTAAATACACTTTTTCCTCTTAGTTCAATATAAGGTTTTGCATTCATTGATGAAGCTTTTACTTTTTGAGTAAATTTCTAGTTCCTTTTGTCTATTTTTAGAAGGTTTATGGTTTAATTAAATTACCTTATTGATTAGCATGAAAGAGTCTTCTAATATACAACTTCTCATAACTTAAATCTTTTGCAGTTCACTCAACATGCTATTTTTATTTAATTACAAAACAAATACCTGTGGTATCTTCAATTTTCATTAGCATTCATAGGTGAAAAAAAAAAAAAAAACAGAAATGCATCTTTTATTACAACGTCAACACTGGCATTTCATTAGCTAGCATGGTCTCCAGCTGACTTCATCAGTGAAAAGACTGGTATAATTTCTCTCTAACCAGGGAATAAAGTCACAAATATTTTACAGTTCTCATGCATATTTGCATGTTGTAAAAATTAAATATATCTTTTGTGCAAAAGCTCAGTATCAAAGCTCTTTACAACATCTAATATCTGTGTCCTGGCTTTAGAAATCAAGAACGTCGAGAGCGTAGGCTACACATGAATGCTGGAATGTCACTAAAAGGATGTATGTGTGTAAAACAGCTTCTGTTCCTTCAGCAATAATGGCTTTTGATTCCTCATCCATGTTTCACCTTCAAAGAACCAATAGAATCGTTTGTTAATATAAGAATGGTGCATCAGAGATCATTGTGATCTCAGCACTTAAATGTTTGTAACTGAATGCTTAAATGTAGTACAGAATGCTAAAAAAAAAGAATTTTATGCTATAAACTTGTAAAATTATAATCTGTCAATAAAACCTCAATTTGGATTGCTGAAAGCACTGCTGAAGAATTTTGGTTGGAACCTATCACTAGACCTTAGCTGGTCCATCTCCTGCTGAAGACTTTTTTCAGAGTTAGAGCAGTTTGCCCAGGGTTTTCCACAGCTTCTGTGGACACAGCTGGGACACAAAACACAGCTGTTTACTCAGAAACACTTGGACGCACAAGTGTCTTCTTGGCAGGTGTTTGGTAGCCCCTTAAGGGGACTTTTGGTTAGCAAACATTTGCATATAATCTTATAATCTTTGTCTGCCTGGACAAGCGACTGCTGTCTTGGAGGTACTCCAAGGCATAACCTTCCCTGCTGGTGCTGATGTGTGCTGGAGGCCTTGGACAGGTTCAGTCCATTTCTAGTGCTCTGCATGGATCTGTTCCTGTGGTTCAGTAGAACATAACATTGTGGCAACACATTAGACTTCAACACATATTTCAGTTTTCTATAGTTTGGTTTCTTTATTTTACTTTTTTAAAAAACTACTTCTCACTCCACACCCATAAGTTCATCATAGAAGACAATGACATAAACTTTCCCTCAAAGGTCTTTTCTCAGGTAGAAAAGTCCCAGGAAGTCCATTTTGACTGAGGAGGTTGCTATCCCCGGAGGCACCTGAATCAGCCAGGGCAAAGTGCTATTTTTCCCAGCACAATACCACTGTCACTATGAAGACATGACCATCCTCAAGCCCTTTTGCATGCTTTTGCCTGCCACTCCCCATGGTTCCTGTCTTGGTATCCTTCTGGTGCCACCAATTACTGCAACTTCCTGTCAGTTAAGTAGGAAACCCATCATAAATCTACTGGCCCTCCAAGACTTTCTGGGTCATTTGTTCCCCTATCAAGGTTCACAGCCCTGGTGAGTCTTTCTCATATTTCTTTCTCCCGTTCTATGCTCCAAAGATGCCCTTTTGCATGATTGCACCTTGCCACAGTCACTTGGAACTTTTTTGAATTCTATGTATTTCAGAGTATATTCATCTTAAAACTTACTCTTACAAAATATCCTAACAGATACAAACTACACCCTTCCATATGAAAATTTACATCAACTATGTAGATGTTTTATTTTATTTTAACCAATTTGCTTAGGTTCTTTATTTTTTTTTTAAAAATACCAGTCTCTTACCTTCTTTTATCTAGCGAGTAACTTAGGCTAGCTATTTTATATATTTTTTTCTTAAACTGTTTTAACAAAAAAAAACAAACCTAGGGAAAAAATAAAACAAACAAAATAAACCCTAAACCCACAAAAAAGTAAAAAACAAACAAAAAAACCTCACAAAAAATTAAAAATAAAATAATATATACTTTCCCCTGGCCTGTATTGAAGTATCTCAGTTACATATGCAAACCCCACTGAATTCTGAGCAAGAACAGCTGAGCAAATAATTTGAAATAAATGCCTCTCTTAATTAATCTTTTCCATTTGCAATGTTTATAGGTAAACCACTGTTTCTTCATATTAATTCAATATTTAGATTTGCTCAAAAGTTTTGAATGAGTGGCTAGGAACGATTAAAAGTATCTTTATGTTGTTCAGTATTCAGCTTGGCTGGCAAATAAAAAGCTGCTAAAAAGTCAAAAAGCTGTTTCTGATCTTTAACTAGTCTATAATTTCTTCTTATCAAACATCTCTTTGTGGCGTCTATATCACAATATCTGAAGACATTGGGAACTTAAATGTGCTTACTTTTATAGCTTAAGAATTCAGGATTTTTTTCCTTTTTCTCTGTTTTATGGATGAGAAGCAGTATATATAAAGCAAGGTTTTTCAAAGGTGCTTAGGCACAGTTCCACTAAACTAGAGAAACGACACTTCATCTGCTACCAGCTTACTTCCTGGAAAATTCAGCAGCCAATAAATGTTTTGGCTCCCAGTAAGGTATAAAGAGGAGCCAAGTGCCTAAGGAATGGATTTTTCAAAAACTTGCAAGCTAAGCAGAGTCTATGTCAGTTAGATATGAGACAAATCCATACCAAAGGACATAAATAAAAAGCTGTGACTTGCAATCCTTCCATTCCAGTCATCCAGAAAGCAATTGATCCAACAAGCTTAGGTTTGAGGAGCTAATGCTGTTGTAAAAATGAGGACACATCAATCTCTAGTAAGTACTAGAGAAGGATAAAATGCCCACCTTCCCCTCGGGGATCAGTGGCAAGCTACTCATTGTTTCCAGACAGAAAATGCCTTCTGTTTCATATAAGGATATCAGGGCCCTGGGGACATTAGTACACCTTAGTGCCCCTGACAAGCTTCAACCAGGGCTTCCCCTCCCGTGGCACCTGGAGTTCATGACAGCCTTGAGTCGGGCATCCAGTCCCTGCCTGAGCTATGTGTGGTGTGCTGGAGATTTTATCAGAGCCTGGACCTCCCTGTTGTGCTCAGACCCTGTGGGACTGTGACATATCAGGCATGCTCCTATATATGCCCCTATAGGGCATGGTGATGTCACCCCCATCTGCCAGCTTGTGCCCTTGGCCAAGAATGAGAAAATACCAACAGAGCTGCAATCTACTGCTCTGTGATAGAACTGACAAGTGAAAAGGCTTTGACTGCACAAAAAAGTACATTGACATATCCTTTTCCCTTTCTTTCCTCTTCCAATTTACTGTGTTCTTTGACTGTCGGTGTTGTCATCATATTAAAAAAGTTCCAGAAGCAGACAGCTTTTCAGGAAAAATTAAGGAACAAAATCAGGAACAAAATCAAGAACAAAATCATACCCAGATCTCCCTAGGAAAAACCCACGAACCAAACTGAGAGTTCTACTTAGATGACCTGGACTGCAAAACTAGATTATCCACTATTGTCTACCAGCTATGGTTGTTTTCACCATAACAGTTGAAATACATTAATTAAATATTTAAATTTTAAATAATTATTAATTAGATAATTATAAATTAACTATATCATAAAATGGAGTTCTGAAAATATTCAGAATGCAGTAAGGACTGTGTATAGTTTGTACTAAAGAAATCTGGAGATATAAGAAAGATTGCTCATAAATAGGATTCATACAGGTGGTATGTATGATTTTAACAACACTTTTACGTTCATAGTTTGACAGCAAAAATCATTCAGAAATGAAATGTTATCTTGTTAGTTTTTAATTTTTTTTTTTCGTTTTGGCTGTGCAGTTAATTGTACGCATTTCTTGTTGTTCTCCTTATGTTTACTGATAAATGCAAGCTGGAAAGAGTCCCTTTATGTTCACAACTTTATCTTGATGGGCTAAAATGAACAAATATATAGATATTATCAAAGAACTGACTTATTTATATTCCTATTGATAATTCCACACCTTTTCAAATAAATGTCTTTTACAGTCACAACAAACAAAGCATGAAATCTTAAAGTTATTCAATAAAGAAACTAAAAATAATTTAATTCCAGTGAAGGTAGGGATGAACTGATAACTCAGGAGATAAATTGCAGTGACTCCAAATAGAATATCATCTTATGAATAAAACACAATCTTTTAGAATCCACCAAATCAATAGATGTATTTCTTAGTGAAAGGTTGAGTCTCAAGAATACACAATTCATTGAAAAAAATAGCTTTTGGAACAATCTTGGACATAGAACAAGAATAAAAATATGGTAAACATTTCACTATCAAATGCAAGCTTGTACAATTACATAGAAGCATAGGTTAAAATTCTCACAGGAAATTCCAGTGAATTGACCAAATATTTTACAAGGGATGTGAAGGAAAGTAAAAGAAACCTTTAATAAATCATGGTGCTTTGGACAAGTGCTGTAAAACACTACAGTTGCAGCACTTAATCTGCCTGTGGTGATTTTATCCTGTGATTCTAAATTTGTACTTCAGAGAGATTATTCTCTTACAACTGATTAATTTTCCTTTCCTGAAAATATTGAGATACTTCTTTGATGAAGTTTTGCAAAGTTATATATTGTTCTTGTTCTGTTGCTCAAAAATAAAACGTCCATTGTAAATCACTGTAATAAATCAACAGAAGATTCCCTGTAGTAATTTATTTTTGTGAGCGTCCTGAATCCTGTAAAATTTACACTGTGAATTCTTTCTCGTCAGCAAATCTGAAGAAAAAAATTCAATAAGCCTTTGGTACAAGTAACTTTTGCAAATCAGAATCCTCAGCAGAATTTTTCCCTTGTTTCTTATATTTTAGTTCAAGACTTCGGGTAGCTGAATAAGCAACTGATTTTTGAAGATTTTTGAAGATCCAATTCCTCATATACCTAATAAAGGAAACCTAAAATTAATGCTTACTATGATTTTATAATTGTATTAGTAGCATTAAGTAATCTATATGTGAATTCCTATAGACGCTGATTTCTTGATCAGAAAAGTTGTTCTTTTATTACTTAAAACATGTAATGAAATAACTAGATGAAGATAGTGCAGTGCTTTCTACAATGGTACCTATATAAAAGTGTGACAAAAAAAGAGAAATATTGAGTAGCCATGATTCTGAGAATTTTTGACAATTTATAGAGATTGCAATGTTTTGAAGTTTAATACTAATCATGTCTGATGAAAGGAAAAGGAAGAAAAAGAAGAAAAAAGAAAGCTCTTAAAATTACACAGCTGCAAAACATCTGCTAGAGACAAATTATCAGCTCAGTCTACAAGTAATGTTTTTTACAAATCTGAGAGTTTTTCAGTACTATGAAATTATGAAATAATTGAAAAAAAAATTTAAATAATTGAAATAATTGAAAAACTCCATTTGCTTAAAAATATATGTTTTCTTTTTTTCTAAATCCTGTATTTGTTTCTGTCTGCTCTAGTAATATGGAGCATATGCAGATGGGTTTGGAGCAGGCCAGGCCTTAAACACCTTATTTTTCAAATTCTGAGGCATCTCACATCCAGGAACTTCAGTTTAAAGAGGTAAATATTGTGCCAAACCTATGAGAGACCTACACTGCCCTTGACTGGTACCTTAAACCTGGCTGAGATATTTCTCACATAGTCATTCAAGTAACTGAACTGAGCTCCTCCATCCTCTCACAAAGTCTGTAGAAATATTTGAATATGCAAAATGTTTAAGAAAATCTTGAATTTTGAGAATATCAAATAAACAGAACAAAATTCATGATTTTCTTGTAACAAATATCTGAAAACTGTATGTGGGCCAACACCTACTTAATCCTTAGCCTTCACCTAAGAAGTTGTAGAATTGTGTACTTATTCTAACTGAAGTACAAAGGATATCATTACTAGAGAATTCACTATTATCTTTATCACACATTCCATGGTTTGGCATCATCTAAGTTTGGATAATTAATTTTTGAGGTGACAGTGGAATTTTTTAAGTATTCTGTAAGCAGTGGAAGATGCCATCAAAAGGATATTCCAGACCATGTGGTCATGTTCAGCATTTAAAGTGGGGGAAGAGGGAAGGAGGAAATGGGGGAGTGCTCAGGTTGATGGTTTTTGTCTTCCCAAGTCACTGTTACATGCGGTGAAGCCCTATCTTCCTGGAGATGGCTGAACACCTACCTGCCCATGGGAAGTGGTGAATGAATTCCTTGTTTTGCTTTGCTTACATCAGTGGCTTTCACTTTACTTATTGAATTGTCTTGATTTCAACCCACGAGTTTTCTCACTTTTAATCTTCTGATTGTCTCCCCATCCCACCAGGGGTGATTCTGTGTGTGGCTGCATGGTGCTTAGTTGGCAGCTGGGATTAAACCATGACATGCTGAATGAAGCAGTGTGAGTGCAGCTCCTACTTCTCAGCCTTCACTGGAGTCCTTGTCTTGCAACATCTGTTTTATTTTTTGAGAGCTAGTAATAGAAATTGGACAAAACATGCTGGGGATGATCATTTGCTGAATGCCTGAAATGCTCTTTGAAGACAGCAAGTGTCTTGAATACTTTACACTAGATAGGTGAAAGAAAAGTCCTACTCTGTACTTCAATAGCAATTGCTGTGGAGTGAGTCTTTCAAGAGAATGCCACAACACAGTGGGAAGGTGCATTTGGCAGCATGATTTAAACTTATATTCCTCCCCAGACCTCTGACCAGCTCTTTGTTCAGATAAAAAGAGAATTTGTATTCTTGCTGATAATTCTGACAGCACTTGGTGCCGCAGCATTGTCAGATCTTGTAGTCTTGTTCCATGTCTGTGGATACACGGTATAGTTTATAAAGATTCACATGACTATCTGATGCTCGGTTTCTGTGAATTGAAAAACTATTATTATTCGAGCTGTCAATCTGCTTCCATTTTCTAAAACAGCAGCAAATAACACAAAACCCAAACAAACCAAATAAACAACCCAAACCTTTTTATCAATTCTGAAATTAGAAAAAATAATTACATAAAACTGTACCTGTTTCTAAAATCTCTGATTTTTAAGCCAGTGTAGTTCTTTAAACTTGCTGGCCATTTTGGATTAATCCCAATGGGCAGTTAAGCACCACACAGCCTGTAGCTTGCTTTCTCTTCATGCCTCCAGTAGAACAAGGAAATACTAAAAGACGATTAAAAACAAGGAACTGGGGAAGACAATAAAAAAAGAAAAAAAAAAAAGTTAATGGACAGTGGAAGAAAAGAGAAACAAACGGAAGTGATGAAAAAACAATCATTCATCACATTCCACAAGTAGGCTGATGCCCATCCTGTTCCCTAACAAAATATGATTAACCCTCAAATCCCCTTCTTTTCCCTTTTGTTGCTGAGCATGACATTATACAGTATGGAACATGTCTTTGGTCAGTTCAGGTCACCTGCCAGGTTGTGACTCCTCCCAACAGATTGTGCATCCCCTGGGGGGCAGAGTGAGAGGCAGGAAAGGACTTGATGCTGTGCACTGGTCAGCAAACACTAGAACACTGGTTATCAGGACTGTTTTGGTCTCAGATCCAAAACATAGAACCATTTGAGATGTATGGAGAAAACTAACCCAGTCCTGGTAAGGCCAGTAGTCTGGTATAGTTCTTCATGGATTTTAATAAGTGAAATTGCCAGTATCATGATTGGAAATTTCTAAGTCAATCAAAGCTATTACACTCCAAATCTTTTGCTTTTGGTTCAAACTTGTGTACCTGACTTTCTCAGGCTTTTTATAATTTTCAGCCAACCTGCTATGACTTAAACACACAGCTATTTAAGTAAAATCTTGAATCATCGGAATGAACTTTCAAATTACACTTTCAAAAATAGCTGACTGGGAACAGTGGGAAACAGAGTGGGAATGAATATACTCACACTGCAGACAAATGTGATTGACTTGGGATTGATTTAAAAGACCTAGAACTGAGAGACATCATTTTCTCTTTGTTCTCAGAGTAGAAGATGGAGAGATGAAGATGGGTCATCAGTTATGAAGATGTTAACCTCAGTTAGAAACCTAAAGTTATGCACTTTGTTTAATCATTATAACTGAAAATTGCAACTTTAGCTCTAAATTTTCTATTTTTTAAAATCTCTACATGAATCAGAATTTCAGATTTCTGTCTATTATTTTCTTCTGATATGCTTTCAGAAATAAATGTTATACTGTACTAGGCTATAATGCAGTATGTTTCAGCACTGCAGTTGCCCAGCAAGGTTTTTTGGAGACAATTTATGCTGTCTGTATCTGAAACAATTTAAAGTGTCTATAATGTGCTCCCAGACTGGTTTGACAGCAAAAGTAAAAATTATAGAAGGCAGAGGTGACTTAGACTTATTTTAAAATGCTGAATTTAGCTAAAAGGATCACTTTAAATAATAATTAATCTCACTAGTTCATCTTCTACACAACAATCTGAAAAACTTTACAAGAAATGAGCCAAATTTAAATAAAAGATGATCCATTTCTGCATCAAAACCCATGCCTAGGCTTGATCCTGTTGCTGCACAGTAACATAAATGGAGCAGACACAGCATAAAAGAAAATTGGGCTTTTTTGCTTACATCAGTTGAAACACAATGGCATTTTTTCACTGTATGTAAAATTTTTTAATTGAGTATATGTAATTCTGTCTGGATAATTGCAGAAGAAACAACTATTTATCTTAGAAACTATTCCATAAAATTATTAGATGTTTTAGGAATACTGAATATGGAGTTACCTAAATATATGTGATTCATTTGAATGCTATCTGTGCAGTCTTGCAATGAAAAAAGATTTAGTTTCAAACTCCTCTTTGGTCAGGTTATTGTATGAGAGCATTTACTCTGAGTAAGGTGAAGTAAGGGTTCAAAACATTGACTGGAATCAGTTTTGCTCTGTGATACCCCAATGACTATGAATAATTACTGTGGTCTCATTTGGGGGAGGGGAAGAAAGATTTTATTACAGAATTCTCTTGATAATTTAAGGGTTATTGCACTAATATTTTCCTCCTCCTTCAGTTCAACCTACTTTCTAATATAACTGTATATATATCTTCTTCATATCTCATGTTTGCCTGGGTTTTTTTCACAGAAACACAGAATTCTCCACATCTGGAGGGATGTCTGGAGACCCTCTAGTCCTCCTGTAGCAGTATATAACAGTTCCGTGAAAATAATAGAAACAGTTAAATAAAACAATCAATCATATTTTTGTTGAAATAATTTATCTTCAGGTTCATGATCAATAAAATAAAATGGAAATCTAAGAGATGAGTTGAGAGATTAATGATGCAGTTTTTAAACCTACTTTTGCCTTCTGTGAGCATATGAAATTGAAGAACCTTCTTGTTATCAATTCTCACCTTATGTGCATGTCCTTGGTGCACAGTAGTGAAATATAAAAGTTTATTTTAGTTTAGCTAACCTGATTGTTGGAATCCTGGTAGTATGTTACTTTTATGCAGTTTCTAGCTGTAAACCATGCTGCAGTAGTTTTACTGTGGACTGCATAATTCAGGAAGGCATAGCCAGAGAGTTCAGGAGACCAAAGCATGGGGAGAAGTCATCGCTTTCTTCCAGACTACATTAATATCATCTGTTCATTCTTCATAGGGCCTTAGCCTGATTTTTCCTTAGACAAGTTTTTTCAGGCTCTACTCTGTTGTTTTCTGTAGTCACTTTTGATTTAACCAGTGCCATTGAAGAAGGGTAAGGTTACATAGTTCTCCTGAGACATCCAGTCAAAAGATGTAATTATGAAGACCAATTGTTACACTATTTTATGGTTGTTACTATGTCACCAGAAATGCGCTTTGAGTCAACTCAGCCAGCACTATTGTGAAAGGAAGAAAATCTGTGTATCTTGATGCAGCTTTGCTTGAAAAGGAAATAAAATTGCTGCATAAATCTCCCATTTCCAAAACCAGAATTACAGGAATGGAATCTACAAATCTCTTGTCAGAGTTCACTAGCAAATTACTGAGAATGACCATGTTGACTTTCTCCAGGAGATGTCACTCAAGACACTGGTAAATGTACATTTCAGAAGTTTGCAGTAGGAACACAGAATGAACTATGGCATAAAGATGTGCTCACTCCAAAAATACTTTGGCCTATTTCAATATCATTACTGCTGTATATACATGTCAGGAGCAAGGAGCAAAGTTTTCAGTTCTGTTCCTTTGTGAAATACACTTGTTTGTATCAGTCTGTTAATGAGTCATCATTTATTTACACCCACAAGAAACTGATGCTCTGGATCAGCTCAAAGGTTGAAGAGAGATTTGGGACAAAGGACGATTCCAACAGGAGTTACTGCAGTCTGAAGGAAACAGATACTGCTGACATTTTACTACATAGGGAAAAAGAGAAGGGGAAAGGGAAGGAGAAGAAGAAGTAAAAAGGAGGAAAAAAAGGGGGGGCGAGAAAAAAGGGAGAATGTGGAAAAAAAAGAAGAAAATGAAAGAGGGAATGAGAGATATTGAACATTGAAGTGCAAGAAGACAAAGGCACAGATTTTTCATTTCCTTCTAATTTTGTCAATGTTCTCAGAAAACCTTTGAGCAAGAAGTAGAGATAAACTTGATTATTAGTTATTTAGTCATTATTTAATGGACTAAAAGCATTGGAAAGAAACTTCATGAAGGAACAAAAATGGGCTTATGGTGGGTTACCACTGGCTGGATGGAGGTACCCATGAAAGTCACGCTTCAATCCCCTCCACAACTGGACATGAGAGAGAAAATACAAAAAATGTTCATGAGACAAGAGAGGGAGAGCTCACTCACCAGTTAATGCCATGATTCAACTTGGGGATATTAGCTGGATTTACTACCAATCAAAATCAGAGTAGGATAATGAGAAGTAAAACAAATCTTCCAAACACCTTGTTCCCACCGCTCCTTTCCTGGGCTCTACATTCTCCCTTACTGTCACACAGGGAGACAGGGAATCACAGTTCATCACAGGTTATTTCTGCCACTGCTCAGGGAGAGGAGTCCTTCCCCTGCTCCATCATGGGATATGTCCCATGGGAGACAGTTCTCCATGAAATTCCTCTGTGTGAGTTCCTTCTACAGGCTACAGTTCTGCATGTATTACACCAAGGTGGGTGCCTTTCCAACTGATGCAGTCCTTCAGGATCAAGTTGCCCCGGTGTGAGTCCTCCATGGGGTCAAAAGTCCTTCCAGGGAACCTGCTCTAGCGTGGGCTCCTCTCTCCTTGAGTCAGCTGGTCCCTCCCAGGACTCTGCTCCAGCATAGGCTTCCCACTGTGTCACAGTCTTCTTTTGGGCATCCACCTCTTCTGGTGTGTGTCTCCTCTGTGTGCTGCAGGTGGATCTCTGCACCCCAGTGGACCCCCATGACCTGCAGGGGCACAACCTTACTCACCATGGTCTGCACCACAGGCTGCAGGGAAACCTCTGCTCCCATGTCTGGAGGACCTCCTCCTCCTCCTCCTTCTTCACTGGTCTTGGTGTCTGCCAAATCCTTCTTTTCTCATATTCTGACTTCTCTCTTCTCTGAGTGCAATTACATCTGCATAACAACTTGTTTATCTTCTTAAATATGTGGTCACAGAGGCATTACTGCCATCTCTGATTGTCTTGGTTTCTGACAACAGCAGATCTGTTGGATCTGGCTGGCATTGACTCTGTGAGACATGGGGGGAGTTTCTGGCAGCCCCTCACAAAGCATACCCCAGTAGCACCCTCCTGCTACTGAAACCTGGCCACAGAAGCCTAGTAGATTAAATAGAAACAAACAATGACTGTGACTGGGGAATGAAAGAAGCAGAGGGAAAGGGAAAACAGAAATAAGAATGGCTGTGGAGATTCTCCAGAGAACAAAAAGACTGGACCAAGAAAAGTGGAGATTTTGCATTGCTGTAAGTACAGATGCAGAATAGGACTAAAGTTCTCAGAAGGAGAAAGGAGATATATTGAGAGCCAGCAAATTAGCATAAATGAACCAATGAGGGATGGCTAAGATGAAATGGAGGAAAGACTTCTGCACATTGGTCTTAGAATCTCTGCTAGCTCAAGTGGGAAGATTCTAGGTTGTTGATTTATAAGCTACAGTCTTGCTGGAAAACAGTGCTTAACATCTAAGTCTCTGCTTTTTATGACTATCGTGTATAGCCCAGAACAAAGTATTATTATACAAAAATAAAGAGCTAAATCTGTACTAGTAAACAAAAGCATGACAGGAATCCATTTCCTAGTTCTACAGTTACAGTAGTTTCACGAATACAAGCCGCACGGATTATAAGCCGCACCCCCGGTGCCTCGACAATGTTGCTGTCTTTGTCAATAGATAAGCCGCACCCCGAATATTAGCCGCACTTTCGTTCGTCGCGAGAATCCGTGCACAGCTTTCACAAATTGGCCAATTAGTAAGAGGATCGCGGCATAGCGGGCTTTACTGGCTCGGGGCGGGGCCAGGCAGGCTCGGCCCGCTCATGGTTGCCGACGGGGCCGGGTGGCCCAGCTCAGCGCCACGGCTCGGCGGGGCTGGCCGGGTGGTGCTGCCGCCGCCGCCGGGCTCGCTGGCCCCCCTCTCCCGTCAGCACCGCCCCGCTGCCGCGTTCGCTCGCCCGGCTGGCAGGGCTGCCGCCGCCGGGCTCGCCGTCCGCCCCGCTGCCGCTTTCGCTCGCCCCGCGCCGCGCCTCGCGAGCGCCGCGCCCGCCCCGCGCCGCGCCCGCCCCGCGGCGCTTTCGCGGCTCGCGGTTCGCGGCTCGCGGCGGCGCTTTCGCGGCTCGCGGTTCGCGGCTCGCGGCGGCGCTTTCACGGCTCGCGGTTCGCGGCTCGCGGCGGCGCTTTCGCGGCTCGCGGCTCGCGGCTCGCGGTTCGCGGCTCGCGGCTCACGGCTCGCGGCTCGCGGTTCGCGGCTCGCGGTTCGCGGCTCGCGGTTCGCGGCTCGCGGCGGCGCTTTCGCGGCTCGCGGTTCGCGGCGAGCGGTGGCGCTTTCGCGGCTCGCGGTTCGCGGCTCGCGGCGGCGCTTTCGCGGCTCGCGGTTCGCGGCTCGCGGCGGCGCTTTCGCTCGCCGGGCGGCGCTTTCGCGAGCGCCGCTTTCGCTCGCCCCGCCGGCAGGGCTGCCGCCGCCGCCACCACGCTCGCCGGCCGCCCCCTCTCGTCTGCACCGCCGCCGCGTTTCCTCGCCCTGGCCGGCACTGCAGGCCCCCGCACCGCCAGGCTCCCCCACGCTGCTGGCCCCGATTATGCTGGGCTTCCCCCGCTGCCAGGCAGCCCCACCCGCCGGCCTTCCTGCTTCTGCCATGCTCCCCTGCACTGCTAGCCCCAGTTCTCCCGGGCTCCCCCGCCCTGCTGGCTCAGGCTCTGCCGCCCGCCCCCGACACTGCTGGCCCCGCCTCTGCCAGGCTTTCCCACTTCTGCCGGGGCCGGCCGGGCTCCAGCTTGGCTTGGGGCTGCCGCGGGCTCTCACTTCCGTGTTGGCAGCTTTTAGAATTTTGTTAATAGATTAGCCGCCCCGGAATATTAGCCGCACTTCCGGGTTTCCACCAAAATTTTGGTCAAATTGGTGCGGCTTGTATTCGTGAAATTACTGTAATTTACATGGTTTGGCTGTATTAAAATGTTAAATTATCTAAGATTCTAACACAGTGTACTTGAGGGCTGTTCTGAAAATTGTGCTCTGGTTTAAACCTCTCTGGGAGACTGATACTTGACCCACATCAAAAGACTGGCAAGGATTCTTTTAACTGCCGAGCCATAGTGGTTTGCCAGTTGGTTTGCCCACAATTTTCCCAGCACAGGCATAGTAAATATTCACTATACTTAGTAAAATAATGGAGTATGGACTCAAACAGTGAGAATAAGTTCAATGGCTAAAAATTATAAAAGTACAAAATTATAGTTGTATGTTTTATCAGAAATAGTGTGGCCAGCAAGACTAGGGCAGTCATAACTCCCTTGAAATCCACACTGTCATGGTTGCCCCTCAAATCCTGTGTTCAGATTTGGGATCCTCATTACAAAAAGAACATTGAGGTGATACAACTTGTCCAGAGAAGGGCAACAAAGCTAGTGAAAGGTCTGGAGCACAAGTCTTATGAGTCTGAGGGGACTGGTTTTGTTAATGGGACACCTTATAATTCTCTACAATTCCCTGAAAGGAGGGTGTAACCAGGTGGGGGTTGGCATCATCTCCCAGATAATAAGTGGTAGGACAAGAAAACGAGCTCAAGTTGCTCCAAGGGTGGTTGAAATTGAATTTGGACTAATTTCTTCACAGAAAACTTTGCATAGTTTTGCAATAGGCTGTCCAGGGAAGCTGAGTCCTCACTACCCAGGTATCTAAATATACATGTAGCACTTAGGGACATCATTCAGTGGGGGACTTGTTAGGAGTTAACAGCTGGACTTGTTTATCTTAAAGGTCATTTCCAAACTTAAAAATTCTGTGATTCCATACAGATACATGGTTGTTATGTAGCCTGGGGGAATTTTAGGCGTCACCATTAAGAATTAAAAACAAATTCATCAACCACAAAATTTCCAAAATATGTTCTGTTTCATTGAGAACTTGTATGTAAAACCTCTTAGTAGACTTTGCAATTGTGGTGAAGTAAAATTGTACAAAACAGATGAAAGAAAAAATATAAATTTTAAGTTTTAATTAAAATGAATTTTGACTTACCCTTTATTTGTGAAAATATACACTTGTTCAGCTGCAGCATATGTAAGGTGTCCACACAAAAATATATTCATGTTCATATCCATATATGTATGTTGAACAGCCCAGGCATGTGATTAATGGTTAAGTATAAACTAGAATATGAAAAGATCAGAGGTGTCTAATTTTCCCTCCCATCCTAAGCTGGATGTCTTTTTAAGCAAGTTGCATAGCACAATAATGTACGTTTCAGCTTTCCTGGATTATTTTCTGTGAGACATGGTTATAGTAAGAAACAACCAGACATTCTACAAGAACAAATCCTAGCAAAGCTGAAGCAATCAGACTCCTAGAAAAATAATTAGCAGGGATTATAGACCAGTCTAGCAAGTTGTAGGTGGAAAGTGAAATTTAAACTTCTGGAACACTTGTGTTGAAAATGGACTGACTCCAAAAACCTGCAAATGATTCTCCTTTAAAAAAATTCAATATGTCTTAAATATTCAGATATATTTAAAAATATTGTTAAAATATAACATGCAATTATTATTAAGCAACTTAGATAAATAAATACAGTACCCCTTTTATTCTTACCCAGAAGGACTTGTGGAATATTGATGTTATGACTCCTCATACTGAAAAAAATCACCAAAAATATATCACAGAACTTGTCATTTCCTTGAAAGTATGATTTGTTTAAATTTATTGTTTATGAGTTCTACAGTTCTGTGAAAGGTATTTTTTCTCCGTTCTTTGTTTAGGCTAAAGAAAAGTAAAGTTTGTGTTAGATTCCAGGTAATATTACCCGTGTTGTAAATCCTTATAATCAGAATGTTTATGAGTGTTAGAGTTTATAGCTCATACCACAGCCTAAACTAATCTAAATATTTTCTTTGAGTGAGAAAAATGAAAACTATCAAGAGATTCAGTTTTACATAGAGTGCTAATTGCTCATAGAGTAGCACAAACATCATGAGCAATACAAATGGTCTTTAAGTGCCACAGGCTAACTCCATTAGATTAATGAACCAACAGCTCCAATTTTGATGCCTGTTCTAATTATGCATGATTCGCCATTTCTTTCAAAAGAAACATCTAATTAATTAGGTACAAAATGTCATCTATAGGTCATTGACAGCAAGGGAGATCACCACTCACTCCATTTAGTCTTCAGGCAAAATTATTACTCCTCTGGGATTACCACCAAATGTCATTATTGAATCAAGGAGACTTCCTGCAGTAGGAAGATTATAGAAAAGACAGGAAAAAAAGCCCCACAAATCCTTTCCTTTTCACCCTGACTCATACACAGAATTACCTATTTGACCTTAAGTAGGTAAATACAATACTCCTGAGATGCCACAAATTAAAGATTCCCTTTTAATCGCATCAAATGAAAGGATATTACAATGTCAAAAGTGTTCCATAAAGCTCTTAAACAGTGATGCTAACTGCTGAATTACACCAGTAAAAATACTTAGCTGAAAGTTCCTAATTTTACTCAAACTTTCAATTCCCAAACTACCATCATGAAGTTAAAGTTTCCACTTATTTTACGAAATGTGTCACTGCAGCATCCTCTAAAATGTTTGTAAATTTTTGGCTTCATTTAGAGTGTAATCCAATTCCCACTGATTTCAAGGCCACAGTTTGGAAAAATGCAGGATTGTTTAATGACTCCATCATTATACAGTTGCAAGTCTGTTGGATTATCTTTAACATGCGGAAAAGTAACTGAAACAGAGTTATTTAAAGTGCATTACTCTTGATACCAAAAACTAAAACTGGTTTATTGCAGCTGTTCTGTCCATAAATGAGAAGAAATACTATCACTTGTAACTTGCAAGGAAATAAAAAACATTGTCAGGTGCTCTTTCAGTTTGATTTATTCTCCCTTTTCCAAATGTAAAAGCTTAGATTCTTGATGGAACAGTCCTAGTTAGACAATCTATGGACCCTTAAAAGAAATGCCATGGTTGAGCTGACTGGAATACAAAATTTACATTGAACACTACAGTGTGAGTTATTAAAATGCTCTTTCATTTAAAACTAGGATAGAAAGTTAAAGTATTTATTTATTCTTATTCTGTGAAGGAAATATTCAGTTTATGTTGCCAGGGGATTTTGTTTGGATTAAGTTTTAAATTTTTGGTTTATGTTCAGCACTCTATTTATATATATTTAATATGTATTGGGACAATACAGTCGTAATGAAACTTTGATACTATGTTCCTGGAAATTAAGATAAAATGTTACTGCAAAATATTTTCATTTTCTGGAAGAGCATTTTCTGTCAGAAAAAAAGATAAATTAGAAAGATGAGAAATAATTCTATATTATCACCCTAAAGATCTGAACTGCAGTTACTAGGTGTATAAAGGAAAAAAATGCACTGTTTTTTTTTTTTTTTCTTTTTCTCACGTTTTACCACATGGAACAGAATGGGGCAGAGCACAACCTCGTGGATAGTCTTCTAGGTTGTAAACTCAATATGACAGTTTATTATCAAGGACACCTGCAGCAAATTTTATTTTTGACTTTGTGCCCCTTTGGGTTTAATTGATGGGTATCTGTTTACCCCAAACTTCACCTCTGCTCTGCTTCATAGAAAGCTGATACAAAGACTCATATAACAACACACGTCTTGCCAAGCCAGCCAAAAGATAACCATTCTATCAGACTGCAACCATGTATGGATACAGAAGAAACCTTGTTCATGAGACTATGGACAGGTCCAGACAAAGCAATAACACTGAAGCAACCGCAGATGAAGATGTGGATTCAAACCTTTAAATATTTAGAAATTATGAAGTAATTTGCTGGTTTCTCTTTGGTCTTGGGCATTAAGACAATTTGTCCTAGTGGTAGAAGGAAAATTTGGGGAAATTCATAATGAATTTGATCTAAATTTAGCCTTGAGCAAATGTAGACATAAGAGACTGATTCCTTTATATTAACATCAGAAATATCTCAAGTCTCTGTGCATGGAAAACGAGTGTGAGACAGAGTTCATAGCCACTGTCACAACAAAGCATTTGGCTAGTGGCTGTAAGAGTTCTTCAAGTGAGAATTTGTCTCAGGTTGCTGTGTCCAGGGCAATTAATAGACACCATTTGTATTCTTTCATGAGTTGGGCAGAGAATCCGTCCATCTCAGAGATATTTCCAAGACAAGTCGGTAAAAGCTTTGCTGGAGATGCAGATGTGGTCGTGTAGGACAGTGCTTTTTACACAGGAAGTTATGAGAAGTTTTGTGTATTGTTCAAGGTGCTCAACAGTTTTGGATTCATACTTGCTGCAGGGCAGATGGGTATCAGGAATTGGCAGGATTTGGTTTTGGACTGTCACCCATTCTGTCTAATGAAACCATTGTGAATATGTTTGCAGACAGAGACTCCTGTCATTGCATGGTCTAATAAGAGATTTCTTTCCTCAAAAGGGTGTTACCCTGCGCAGAGATTCCTACATGTTTTTAAAGAGCACTTTGTTGTACAACAAGACCACTCCCTCATGCTATTCTTTTACTTTGTCTACTAAGACCCTTTTCCTTGTTTCCCATAGCCAGAAATTCTTTAAATGTGGGCTGGATTTGTTCCTTAATATTCAAACAGAGATAGAAATGGAGTAAGTCACATCTGAATATGAGAAAAAGCTTCCTTACTTTGAAAGTGTCAGACCACTGGAACAGGCTGTTCAGAGAGGTTGCAGAGTTTCCTTTCCTGGAGGTATTCAAAACTTACCTGAATGCAATCCTAAGGAAGGTACTCTGGGCAAACCTGCTTTAGCAGAGGGGTTGGACCAGATGATCTCCAGAGGCCCCTTCCAACACAAAACATTCTGTGAGTTTGAGAATCTTTGATTCAGTGATTCTGTGATCATGGAGCCTGCTCCATATCTATTTGTGTGCTGTGGAGTTACTTTGTAGCCCAGGCACAGACCAGATACCAGACGTACATGTATGTAAATGTGAATATCTCTATATAAGAGTGAAATGGGCTTATGAGCATAGCAACTTTGTTATCTCAAATTAGAACTGCAAAAACCCCTCCTCATTTAGTATCAGCTTGTAGAAAATATCAGTTTTGATGTTGATGTCTCAGGTTTCTTAAATTTTTATAATGAAATCTTGCAAATTTATACCTCATTACTTGCTCAGATGGGAAAGCACATATGAAAGTAGATAAGTAAACTGATATAAACAGGCAGCAGTACCATTATTAATATAGTACTTTTATTAATGTATATAGTTGTAAATAATTTGCCTGTGTTTTTTCATACTGCACAACAACATTTTTTTTATTGTAGATAATTAAGATGTTCAGAGCTCTCAGTTTCTCTTTAATTGGCACTTCATGCAGTTAATTTGTTTTCTGCATTCCTTTGTGGTGAGTTAAGTGTTTTACACCTAGGAATATATATTTGAAATTCTGTTCTTTAACTAGAACTTTGTCATATTCAGAAACTACTTTTATCTGCAGGGAAAAGAGATGGAAGTGAGAGAAAAAACATTACATGACAAGCTGGAAACCACAGACTGGAATTCTTTGCTGCATAAGGCAAAGATGGTATGATTACCTAGAGAATTATCATTATCCTAATGAAGAGCCAAAAATCCACTTTGCGAACCTGTACACTGACTTCAGCAGAATATCAAAGGCTTGAAAATCATTTCAGCATCTGGACTTTTAAAATTTAATCAGGGAAATACAAGTGTTGGTAAATTAGGGCCTGATCTTTCAAACCTTTAAGTCAATGAGAGTTTTGCTATTAAGCTAATTGGAAGCAGAACTGAGTCCTTTGTACTTCAAGGTGTCATAGAAAACCACATGTTGAAAGCAAAATCACAGCTACTCTTCATCTGTTTTAAAAGACTCCTTAACTGATCAATCACCAATCAATGCATTGTTTTGAAGTGGCAACCTTGTCTGAATGCAAATAGTAAATAAGTCAAAACCTTCAGCATCCATTTGTCTCCATAAAAGAACAAAGAAATGAAGAAAAACATGTCTGTGCTGATATGCGGATCATTTGGATTTGTGTTGGAAAGAGGGTTGATAATACCGAGATGGTTTCATTTTTGCTGAGCAGGACTTACTCAGTCATCACACCCCACCGGGGAGGAGACTCGGAGTACACAAGAAGCTGGGGGGCTTGCTGACTTTGACTGACCAAAGGGATGATCCAGGTCACAGGACATCATGCTCAGCCTATCAATCTAGAGGAAGAAAGCGGAAGAGGGAGACATTGAGAATGGTAGCATTTGTCTCCCCAAGCCACAGTAAAATGTAATGGAGTCCTGCATTCCTGGAGGTGGCTGACACTTCCCCATGGGAAGTGATGAATGTATTTTTATGTGCGTGACTTTTATTTTACCTATTAAGCTGCCTCTATCTCAACCCACCAGTTTTCTCACTTTTATACTTCCCATTCTTTTCCCCATCTCTCCAGGGGTGAATGAACATGCTGTTGTGTAGTGGTTAGTTATCAGATGGGGTTAAACCACAACAATACCTGAAGGAGGTTTAGGAATTACCACAGGTAGAGACCACAGAAGGAGTAAGTAGAGGAAATTAAAATAAACAATATATCTTGTCTACCTTTTCTTATAATCCTGTTTTTGGCGTGTTCACTAAACTTTCAGCATGGTATAATATTTATTCTCTGATGGGCTACACATTATAACAGATTCCAGCAACATTTTTAGATGTGGCTCCTAGTGAAACCTTGATTCTTCTTCTATCTTTATGTAGGTAGGATTATGGGTGGCAAATGATGCAGTCTGTACCAGTCTTTACAGTCTTACACATCAATGCTGAAAGGAGAGGCGTATGTTTATCCTCAAGAGGTAACCCATTAGTAAAGAAAGCAGGTGGAGTAGGAGCTTCAGGGGATTTGTTTGCCATGACGCACAGTTATGAAACACACATATTTGCCTCTTTCAGTATGAAAAAAAAAAACAAAACCACAAAACCCAAAACAAACAACCACCCTCCCTTCCCCTGCCGTGCAAACCCAATTGAATTTCAACTGTGTTGAACTTCCAACTTCCTCTTCTGAGATACTCTCTGTATGTGTGGTTGGAGATGATTAGACAGCAGTTGTCTTCACTGTGCTCAAACTTAGGTCAGAGGCTCTTTCTGATCTGAGTTATCTCATAAATTGTCTGTATCTCAGAAGATGTAGAATATAACTTCTCAGAGTAAAGGGAGCAGTTGCACTGAGATGTCATTTAAAGGGTAGTTTCTGCATTCAGAGGATATAGTTGGCACTTGCATCACAAACTCTTTGACTGCTTCCATTAACTGTGACTACATGGTAGAAAACAGGGAAAATAAGAATTAAGATTGATTAGATCTTTCTATTACAATAAGTCAAACTCAGGATACAACCACATTAGCTCCCAAAATTTTGTTGCAGATTTAAGGAGGGACAGTTTCTTTACTCCCTTGAAAGGCAATTGTTGTTTTTGTGTTATCTAAAGTTGAAGTCCTGGTTGCGGACAGGAGCTGAGATACTGTTGACATTCCCTTCAAATTGAGGATTTTTATAGACGCCAAATCAATTGTAGACCAAGTGAATCAGCTGTAAAAATTGCTTCATATTTTGTAATCTTTCAAACGAATGCACTGACAAACATCTGGGTTTAAAAGAAAGGAGTCAGAAATGATCTTGCATTTGTTTAGAATCGCACACAATGTGTTAGCAAAAGCAATCAATACCTAATTACGAGCCTATCTCTGAGACCACAGTCCTCTCTATTCTAATGTTTTCCACAGAGATAAACCACTTGCTGCTTGACCTGACACATTTGTTTTGACAGCTCTGCCTCAAACACGACAGTGAATGTCATGGTCTAAGAATAACCTCCATCCTTAAAAAAACCCCACAATTCTATAGGTTTTGTTATGTCATCTGCAAAAGTTTTCACAATGAGCCCTGGTTTGTTTGTTTCCTCTTTTGTCCTTGAACAGTGATTCCAAAGACACATTTACATTAAAAGGTTTTAATACTACTGCCAAGTTGTTCATAAGCAGGGTTTCCAAGGCCTTTGTAGAATTGAATTCTACCTGAGAAAAGCTTGCTGTGGGATGCAGATTAATTCCATCCAGTTTTTGTAAATAAATCTAGACTCACAAGACAACAATGTTGTTGAATTTTCTGTCCCAAATGCATGCTGTGATAACTATTTCTAATCTCAGGACTGGATTTTAATTCCCATTTCAGGAGCCAAATCACAGCAGTAGGAGCTGCTAATGGCTTAACTATAATTAGTTCAAGCAAGTCAGCAAAATGCAGTCAGAGGTTAATCTGTGACAAGGAATCAAGGTATAAACATAAATTAACCTGTGCATACACAGTTGTCATAGAGGTGGATAAAGAGCAGTCAGGCTATTACAGTTTTCAGTCCAGTTCACATGTCTATTTTCCAAGAAGCAACCTGAACACAATAAATAATTGTAATGAGACATCTGGGCTAATAGTAAAACCCTCCCAAATATCATGCATGCTTTACTAGTTTTCTCACTTTTCATGTAAAAATAAAATGAAGCATCAGTGCTGGACTTCCCAAGATCAATCATTTTTACCACATTCAGAAGATTGAATATAAAGGGCTACATGTAACAGAACCTACCCAGCAAAATGTGCCATAACAACTCTTTCCCATTCTCTGGTCACCAGAGGGAACTAAAAAGTATTCTTAGCTGAATCCAGGAATAGCAGTATTACACCTGTGCAAACTAAGCATGTAATTATCTGATAAATTGCATGGGCAAATAGCTAATTTGGAACCTACTAGTTAACATTAATATTTAAATATGAATCTTTCAACTCTTCTACTTTCCTAATTTAAATCATCATTGCCTGTGAACTCTCTACCGTGAAGACAAAAATTACACGAAGATTTTGGAGTCACATCCTTACGAAAGGATACTGATGTCTAAACGTAAGTAAGTAACTAAATTAAAATCCAGTATTTTATGAAAAAAAAATACTTCTTAAGTAAGTGAATCACTGCAATTGGCTCTATGTCTTCTAAGCCTGTAGCTGAATGACTGAGTTGCTAAACTCAGTCTAAAATCCCTGAATTAATAGATGTCAGAAGAGAAACTGTAAAAATATATGTTTGGTAAAGGACTTGATGATACCCAGAAAACATGTACATATGTATTTGCCAGTATATTAGGTAAAAAACAAAAGCAAAAGAGAAGAAAATAACTAAGCAGTCACTTGCATGAGACATAAACAGCAGATAATAAAACATTATCATGTATCAGAAAACCCCGAAACAACAAAAACAAGAACAATAATAATATAATATAATTAATAGAACATAAGAAACAGGGTGTTGACATGGTCCTTGGATGTAGTTAAGAACGATTTCAAGTTCAAGAGACCTGAGGATATGAATGTGACTGTGGATTGGGACAGGAAGGATATGCATTCACCTGCTGGTGATCTTCAGCCTCTATCAGCTGGAAAGGACAGCATATTTGTGCTCTGCTGCTCAAGATTTCGTAGTTTTTATGACTGTTGTTGGTGTTTATGTGGGTAGCAGTAGTTCAGTATTTCCCTTGATTGTTTTTCTGTACATGGCTTGTGTGCATGTGTATCTACATGTGTGTCTGTACCTCCTGCTGTAAAATGCATGTTCAACCTTGCTGCTGTCTGGACCTACAAAAAGGAACATCAATAACACTGGAGACTAGAAAGCTCCTGAGTATTGAAGTCTGCTGGATCCAAGTTTCCTCAATAGATATATATAAGAAGTATATGATGACAGTAAGAATGTGATCTTACCCATAAAAAACTTACTGCTCCCCAAATATTGAACATGAAATGGATGCTGGTTCTTGCTGATTTGCTGTCCTTCAATAGCCTCCTGCAGGAGCCTCTGGATAAGGGGAAATCTCTATTCTCCTTGGAATCACTTTTTTCTCAGAGCAATGATTTTCTTTCAATTTTTACAAATTTTCCCTCCATGTATTTATTAAAAGAAGTAACATAAGACACCTTATTCTGGGTGTTCTTACTGAAAAGGCTGGATTCACCTATTCAGCCATTAATATATGCGTACAATGTTCTTGCTTTCCTCTCTTCCACACATGCCCACAAAAAAGAGGCAAAATACATGCCTTTGACATATTTTAGTCAAAGACAGACTCTTCTTGAATCAACTTTTCTTCTTCACGGAGTAATTCAAAAGATTGTAAACGAGTGATTTATTTTACCAATAATTACAACTCATGTTTACATGAATCATGGAAGAGATCCAATTGGTAAAGCCCTTCAGCATCATTCCAGACTTTGATCTTTTCTCCCTTATTTACATGCACTCATTAACAATTACTGTGTAATTTGTTATATACAAAAAAATCCCACTGTCTTATGGGCTGCTTTACTTTATTCTAGCCCTCCTGAAAGGCTGTACCATTTAAAGTTAAGCTCCCTGACACTTCAATTGGAATGTCTTAGAGACAATAAGTTTCTTGCAAGATACATTTATAACGGAACAATTTTATCTACCCAGAAGAAAAGATGAAATTTAAGAGTTCTGTTTTTCATGTTTAATATACTATTTTTTCAACTGCACTTTAGCCTGGTACACAATTTATTTGTTACTATATTTACTTCATTTAATAATTTTAACAGCAATTATGAAAACTCTCTCCTCCTCGCATCTTATCATCTGATCTTTCACTTGCTTATTTTCTTTCAGAGTTGGGAGAACAAATGAGAGGATTTTCCTCTTAGAGATACCTAGAATATTTACCTCTTCATTTTAACATAATGTTCTATCAATGCTCTTATGAAATCTTTTTATCTTTTGTTTGTTGGAAACAAAATATTTCAGAACAGTTTTCTATATAATTGAATAGAAATCTGTCATTGGCCTTTTAAATGTGAAGTTTCTGCTATTGTTCATTTTCCATTGAATCTCTTTTATTTGTCACTAAGTCTTTACATTATCATTTTTAGAATTAATTTTCCTGCAAAAGTTGCAAGAGAAAAACATGACTGTTTGCTTATGCTTTAATTAATTTTTCTCCTAACTCAAACATGTAAGGCTTAGTTGCATGCAATTCTACATGATTAGTGATGATTTTCAACAGGCAAAGCTATTGCTGTGCATTTGCGCAGTAGTTATGAGCTAACCCTGGTCAAAACACAATGTGGAATATTCCTTTATCCAATTTAGGTCAATTGCCCAAGTAGTCTCCCTCCCAACTTCCTCACCCCTAGCCTACTCACTATGGGGGAAAGAGCAGGAAAAAAGAGAAAGCCTTGATGCTGTGCAAGTATTGTTGAACCATATTCAAAGCACTGGTGTGTTACTAGCACTGTTAGAGCAACAAGACTAAAACACAGGATCATACAGGCTTCAGTGGAGAAAGTTAACCCCACATCAGTCAGACCCAGCACAGTGATCTGCACATGACTACACAGTGGTAAGACCCTCAGAATCTAAATGAGCTGTGTGCCAAATAATTGTGTTTGTGAGCTGCAAACTGGTAGAAAACCTGTGTCTTTTGTCCCTCACAAGACATCTAAATAACCTCTGTAGTACATGAGAACAAAATATACCTGAATAATCTTTTAGCTGCTAAAAGAAATAAGGCATTTGAAAAGGTTCCCAATGGTAGCCCTTAGTAGCCCCACTTCTTCTCCGTTTATATTCTACCCTTGCAGCTGAAGGAGGGAATCAGAAATCTTTGTCATTCTCCATCAGTAGGAAAGACCCCAAACTGAAATATGTTGGCAGGAACTGTGACACAACACAACTCCTGTGACAACTGCTGTCCTGTGGCCACTTCTCAAAGAGTTAGGGGATAGAAATGCTGCATCCCCATCTTTGATTGACTGGAAGCATGCACTGTGCCCATTAGGTGTGCAACCAAGATTTTATTCTTACTTTTAATCTAGAAACTAAGTTTATACTTGACTGAACAAAGCAAAAAAAAAATTTAAAGGGAGGGTTAAGTCCTTTCTATTACCCCCTTGCCTCTCATGTAGAGTAAAAAGACAAGCTATTACCTACAGAATTAACATTGCTGAAGCCACTACGAATTAAACACAAGTTGCTGTAACTTGTTTGACAAAAGGAACATAGGTTTTTTTAGACAGTATTTAAATAGATATTTCAAAACACTTGTACTTTGGGTAACTTACCCTGAGAAGAAGGATCAGCTATGGTAGAAGCATAGATTATCAGTCTCACTTGCAGTATCTTGCTGGTATAACATATACTGTGGCCCCAAAATTTGAAATGAACACGTGAAAGGCCCCATACTGGTGAGCAATTTAAAATTCAAAAATTTAAAGTTTACTGTGTCTCTTATATAAGCAACTAAAAAAAAAAAAAAGTAATTTCATAAACTTTGATAACTGTTGGGTTTTAGGAGAATTTTGGAATAAAGAGATACGAAGTGCACCACGTTTTGTCCTCACAGCTTTCAGACTGCTATAATTTCAAGGACTTTTAGGAGCATCGGTTTCTACAGAGAAATCTTTCAATGACTAGAGGAAAAGGAAATTCTTTTATGATTCTGTGATGTGTAGCTCTTTGCCTCCATGCCATGCTGGTCTTAGTAGCCTTCTGTTGTCTTCTACACCACACTGCTTGTAGACCTCTCGCTCCTTTGGAACATTTCTCCTTCTCATCCTGAATTATGCCACTTGGTCATTTCCATAAAGTCTAAGTTGTTCCCTGAGCATGAGTAATTTGCCTCTCTTAGAAAAGGCTTAATACTTTAGATAAATATGGTACAATATTAATTGTAGGTGTGAATCTGAGTAAATCAGTACTAGCCCCATACTGAACCTTCATAATCCTGTACCACAGTGTAAAGAACAGGTATTATTGCTGCTCCTAGTAATGCTTTGGGTTTCAGCTTTTATATTTTTCAGATTCTCTGCTACTTCGTATGTAACTCTGAAACTTTATATTACATGTTAGTAAGTTCTCTTCACATGGTACTTAGACAAAACCATCCTTTCCTAGCTAGAGAATCAAGGACAACCAGTACCCAAAAAGCACAAAAAATGCAAGTGAAAGGGGGCAACCCAGGGAGCTGAGATTTCATGGCCTGGGACTGTGGTTGGACAATTGACCCCAATATGTAGATGAACCAAAACTTATAAAAGTGTAAAAACCCCTATCCATCTTTGATTTGACTTGGGTGTAGCCCCAACTGAGCTCTTACACTGCCCAAGGTGTATCCTTTCAATAAATATCTATTCTATTCCTTTTACTCTAGTGTCTACTCTGCCTTTCCGGGCATCAGTTCTGGCACCCTGAGAAGGGACTTCAAGGCATGACTAGTTGAATTCATATCAAAGCACACAAGATGTGCTCACTCAATTTGATCTCATGGGAGGGCTATAACCTCCAGAAGAGAGGTGGTAGTGAGTATCTGAAGAAGGTAATTTATTAAAACTCCTCAGATTCAGAAGAGGGAGACTAAGCTGTCTTGAGTAATGATAGTGTTTAGCATGTTGCACAAAAGACCCTCCCCAATATCTTTAAAATGAATGACTTAACAAATACCTGAACTTTGACTCCATGTGTAGACTCTGCTTTTAGCAGGAAGTGAAGTGTTAAGCCCCTATGTTCCCTGATTTTTTCAATATTGTCTTGAATGCATTAATTCACCCTTTTTCTCTTCAGTTGCTGTTGTAGAAACTTTGTCATAGCAAGGTCAACAAACAGTTGCATTTATATCTGTGAGGGGAGTGCAGGTGCAGAGACGAGCTCAGGAGGGCATTGCAGGAGCAGTAGCGCCTCTGCCCTATAATGAAGCCTGCCATTGCTGTAACTTTGTGCTACCTGATTCATGGAGCAGTAATAAAGGTTATGGCAGTCTGTAAATAACCTGTCAAATTCCTACTGCTTCCCTTAACCAATTCAAAGGATTCATCAATCTCTGTACACACTTGTGCTGCACATCTGGGTTGTTTATTGATGATCTGGATCATGTTCATCAGTTCCTTGCTCATTTAATGCTTCTATAATCACCTCAAGCCTGTGTAAACCCTTTCAGAACCACTGAGGTGTAAAATGCCTTCCCTTTTGGTGTTCAAGGTGCCACTCTCTGCATTCTGACTATGCATTTAACAGCACTGTAGGCTGTTATAAACCCTTTCACTCTGGAAACATCTCTATACAAGAGCAGTAAGTATCCATATTTTAAAGACACACAAAGAGAGACACAGACATACATACACTTCTTAATTAGACTTTTGAATTCTATTTTTATGGAAAAAATAGGTTGGTTTTTTTTTTCGTAACACAATACATATTTTAAACATTGTTTTTAGGAATAGGGATAAAAATATTACTTTTTGTTTGTTCAATTCTTCTATAAATTGCTAATAAGGAGACAGCAGCAGTGTTGGTTGAGTTTTTAGGGCTGCTCACAGAATATTTCCTTCAAAAGACTAACTTTCAGGAGAATTTAAACAATTTTTTTCTGTGACAATTTAGTGTAATGGCATATGGGTTATAAAAACAAAACCGCATTATTTTGTCTTTTTTTTTTTCCCTTGTGTAAAAGAAGAAGTCATACTGCACTAAGAGATGCCATAAACAGACAAGAGAAAAATATGAGTGTATTTCCTGGAGAGCACCCTCACAAGAACAGCATTCATGCCATCAGCTGTTTCTCTCTGGCTTCCCCAGGATATAGTCAACCTCCAGCAGAGACTCCTATAAATCTGGAAAGGTGGAAGAGCCAGGCATTCCATGAAGTCCATTAAGAACTCCAGCGTGATCAATCTGTCTTGTGTGGAACGTAGCTGGTACAAACTCCCTAAGATCCATACCTAAGTAAATTGATAATGTGTACTTAATGTGCTTTCCTCTTCTATGTCCATTGCAAGAAAATTAACTTCCTTTAAGGAAACTGCTGTTGTTGAAAAAGACTTAGCAATCTTCTTTTGAGTGTTGATTTCTATCTAACACGAAACAAAGTAATGGCAACTGCTTCAACATTAGATGCCTACTGGTTTTTTCCCTTCTGCTTCAAAAGGAAACCTAGAGAGTTTTGTTATCTAGACATAGATATTTATTATAAATTAACTTTTAAAAACAGGATACAACTTCACAATATTCTGTTGAAACTCAGTCAGATATTGAATACAGTAGCTATATCTTTGTTATTAAATCTGAACTTGGAATAAAAATCTGTATGAATACAGCCTTTAGCTTTTGTGGAGATTTTTTGTGGCATTTTATTTTTTTTTTTAATTCAAATTCTTACTGAAATATGAAGACTCTTCATGAAACTATGAATGATTCATATTTATCCACTGCAATTACATCAGAAATACATTTTTGGCCTGTGTTTAATTTGAAGAATACATTCTCAGAACTGAATCTTGATATTAGCATGCAGATGGAATTGAACAGTATGTCAATACAGACTGACAAAGCAGATAGATTTCTGGTTGCTTTATTTTAGATTAGTTCTAAATTTTCTCATAGAGAATATAAAAATGTAAAAGAGCATTTCAATCTCCCATTTCATTTAAACTGAAAAGAAAGCAATAATAAAAGAGTGATGTTGGAATGTGATTGACATGTGGCTAAAATGTGTTCCAGTTGTAAAGACAGTCCAGTGCTAATAAAACAACACTGACTGACTTGTAACCTTCAGGCCTCCCTTGCTCACATATAATTGATATTAAAACAGCATCAAAAGAAAAAAAGATTCTCTTCTATGTCTGCATGGATTTTTCCTGTGTTCTTCTGTCTTTGTTAGGAAACATTCAAAATTAAATTACAATGTATCCTAGGGTAAATATAACTAACTAGTTATTTATTTATTTGCTATTTTATGAAGAAAAAAAAAAGAAAAATTTTGAGCTACACTGTGAAGGTAAAATGCTTTATTTGTGTACAATTCCTAAGATGTGAAAACGCATGAGAGGAAGTGAGATAATCTGATGATCTGGGTGAAACAAGTCCTAAACTTTTAACAGTGTTGAGGAAAGAAGGAGCATTCGTAAGCTCCTTGTTACTAGGGTAAGCTATACTAATTATATTATTTGTTTATATGCATGAACATCTCTCATTTTCTGAGTCAGAGTATGTGGAAACAAATCCCAGAAAAGCAAATGTTTACATTTGTAAATTTGTGTTAGTGGCAAGGAATTGTTTCATAACAACTTCAGCTTCCTTGTATCATCAATAAAGAGAAACATTCTTCTTATTCTAAACTAAACATCACACAGATGCTCACTCACTCTCCTCTGGTGGGATGAGGTAGAAGAAGTAAAAGGTAGAAAACTCGTGAGTTGAGATAAAGGCAGTTCGGTAGGGAAAGAAAAAGCCATGCACACAAGAAAAGCAAAAGGAGGAATTCCTTCACCACTTCCCATAGGCAGGCAGGAGTTCAGCCATCTCCAGGAGAGCGAGGCTCCACTGTGTGCAGCGGTGACTTGGGATGAGAGCACCGTCACTTTGAATGCCCCTCCCTTTCTTTTTCTTCACCTGCTTTCCATGATGTCATGTGGTCTGGGACGTCCCTTTGTCACAGCTGTGTCCCCTCCCAACTTCTAAGCTCCCAGCTTCCTCACTGGTGGGGCAGGCTGAGACATTTCAGAAAAGTCCTTAACATTGTGCAAGCACTTCTCAGGAATAATGAAAACATCCCTATGTTATCAACATTGTGTCCAGCATAAATGCAAAGCATGGCCCCATACTAACTATTATGAGGAGAAATAGGCTTGTCCCAGCCAAAACTAGTACAAAAGACCAAAGGAATGGCTCTACATAACTGTGTTTTCTGTTTAATGCAAACGAGGTGATTAGTTCAGAGGCAAATGACTGCACCACAGATGTCTAAAGAAGCTATCATTAAACAAGCAAATCTGTCACTGTAAACCAATATCTCAACCTGTACATACCACTGCAGTCTCTCAAAAAGGAAAGGTTTAAATATGACACTTTTTCTTTAATATGTTTTCTATTGCTTGTTAGAATTTTTAAAACCTAACATTACTGAAATGAACAGTAAAACTCTCATTTCTTCCTTTGTACTTCAATTTAAACCTCAATGTGTGACATAAATAGCATAATTACAGAAATGGCAACCAATCTTCCTTCACAGTCTACTGCTTTGAGCAGGCAATACAATAGGAAGGCCTAGGAACACTTACAGATAGATATTAGATAGATAGATATTTATAGACCCAGTCTACAGCTGAATAAATTCTCATTTATTAAAAAAAAAGAAAATCATTAAGGAATGTGGAAGATAGCAAGTGGAGGCATAGATATACCCCATTTTATTTAATATCTTTCTCTCCATAATGTTATTATATGTGAATATATCCTCAGATCTCTAAACAATTTCTGGTTTTAATGTCTCTTCCACAGCTGTAATGGAGGATTAAGGGAAAATGAGTTGTTTGGAGAGAGGTAAATGTGGTAGATGAAACAAAATGATTAGTAGGCACTTGCTGGCTGTTATGCAGTTAAGGTAATACTTATCAGGGACTCATTGACAGGAGATAAAATTAGTATTTGAAATGTGAGAATATTGAAAAAGTGATGTTGTTTGATTGCTTGGGAGGTTTTTTTTTTTTTTTTTTAAATTACAATATCTGAAATTCTAAAATCACGGGTTTTCCAATGATGATCATGCTCTGAATATATCAGTCGAAGTATAGTCTAACAGTAGAAAATATTAGAAAATATCAAGGACAGAATGAAGACAATCATAATTTTGCTCATTTATGAAAAATTCAGTTGGAGATAGGTAACATGTATCCCTTTCCCCTTAATTTTGATAATATATGATAATACATGATAATACTTTTCATAATATTGTATACAAGACTGTGCTGTTTCATGATTAGAATTATGCTGTATCCAGCCCCTCTGCAAGTACAGAAAGTGAGAGCTGGCTCAGTGAACCTGGCTTGCATTGTGGTTTTCGAGAAAATATTGCCAGTAGGTTGGCACAGCTTTTCTTTTCTTTTTTCTTTTCTTTTCTTTTCTTTTCTTTTCTTTTCTTTTCTTTTCTTTTCTTTTCTTTTCTTTTCTTTTCTTTTCTTTTCTTTTCTTTTCTTTTCTTTTCTTTTCTTTTCTTTTTTCTTTTCTTTTCTTTTCTTTTCTTTTCTTTTCTTTTCTTTTCTTTTCTTTTCTTTTCTTTTCTTTTCTTTTCTTTTCTTTTCTTTTCTTTTCTTTTCTTTTCTTTTCTTTTCTTTTCTCTTCTCTTCTCTTCTCTTCTCTTCTCCTTTTTCTCTCTATGTTTCTCTCTGTCTTTCCTCTTTTTTTTATTTTTTTTTTTTACCACCTTACAGTTGTTACTTCCTCATCATTTAGAGGTACAAAAGCGTCTTTCTCCCTTTCCACTTCCTGCCACCACAGGGGCTGCTACGTGTTGTTAAGTCACAGAAATACCAAACACTTCGGAGACATGATTAATGGCAATAGCTACTTTGCTTGATGGATTTTGATCCTCCAGGAGAAATCTGGCATCAATCATGTGGCTGAATTCCTCTCTGCTGCTAGATGATTTAGTACCCCATGTCCAGTGTTCTACAACTTCCATTTGGAGCTGAACAATTTCTCTGTCGCTTTGGAAGTGTAGCAATAATTTCCACTCTGCTTTAGATTCCAAGGTGTTGGCAAGTCACTGCTTTCAGGACACACTACAAAGGGGTTCATTAGAACTATGAGAATAGGGAAGACACTCCATTAATTATCCTTCAGCCAGTAATACATACTCCCGCCCCTATCCCATTATAGAAAAAAACAGAATGGGTGTATAATTTCAGATATATGTGTGTTCTGTTCAGCATTTACTTACAATTTGTGAATAAAATCTTGTGTCATGGTATAGAATTTTTGAACTTCAGAATTACTACCGAACTACTGCAGACAATATTTCCACATTAAAATCAAGATGTAAAAACTGCAGAAGATGTACTAAAACACTTAAATACTTAAATACTTAAAATCTCAAGAATAGAGTGATTAAAATATTTTACCATTATATTAATATGAATTCCAAGGATACTAAGTAGTCTTCCATCTAATATTAGTATTATACTAGTAAATTTAATTAACCAGTTTAAAAAAAATATTGTAATAAACTATAGGCAAGTTAATAAATTAAACCAAGCAGAAAAAATTGTGACAGAAAACAGAAGCTAAGAAAAAGATTTTCCACCAGACTCCAGGTAAGTATCTTGCAAACTTAAGTATTAACAAAATTAATTGTTCAAATACCTCTGTGAAACAATGATGCAAATAGAGAAAATTAATCATGAGAAGTCTTTGATCATGCTCAAGGAACACATCTATGGGGAGGCATGTCAGGAACTATGGGACTCAGTTCAACGATTTACAGAACCACTTTTCTATGCGTAATTTTGAGTATGAAAAAATAATACACTTTCCTGACAATGTAAGAGCTCATCCAAATAAATTTTAAAATTGTAGCTCTTTCTGTCACAATTGTATCCCTTCCTGTCAGGAGAAATGTGTTACACTGCAGATCCTGAGCCAAGCTAGGGTTGCTGAAGTAGATAATGTACTCTAGTTTTGGTTAAACTATTTAGTACCAGTCTAAATCAGGATCCCAGGCATAACCATTTATATAACGCGAATTATTTGACATAAAAGAGCCCAAAAACTAACAAATCAAGGAAATTGTCTGATTACACGTTTTACTTACATCCTTCCTCTCTCTACCCAATATACACACATAATACCTGATTCCCCAAGTATGAGCATGCCTATGTACATCTAGCATGTGTAACTGAACAGCCTTCTGATTCACCAACACCTGGGAATCCACAAATCAGTGTGCTGTAGTTTGCCATCATTATAAAAAGACTCATTCTCTCAACCCTGAGGAAGCCTGGAGGAAGTTTTTGGGCCAGTGCAAAGTTCCCTTTGAGAGCAACAGCACTAATTAATCAAATCCTATGCTGTGAAGGTGACTAGGAGTTCTCGACATCATCCACTTCATCCTAGTCCTTTGTCTCAAACCTCTCCACTGTTTCATTGCTTCTGTTAGCACTGTGATTGTAGGAGAGGCCTATCTCACACTGATTGCTCATAAATTAAATTTAGAACTAGTTGCCACAGGGCTAACTTTCTTGCAGTGTGTAAATGCATCTTTGGGTCAGAGTCAGTCGTCTTTTACTGTTGTACCTGCAGGGAATAATTTTGAGGAACAAACCAAGAATAATAATTTTTAAAAACCAAAAAAACCCCAAAAAAACCACCAAACAAACAAAGAAAACCTTTTTCCCCAACTTAAACATCAAACATTTCCTTTTGGAGGCATGTTATTCATCTATTTCTTCAATTCTATCAATACAAAATGCCTTTTTGTGTGAGACCGTGTCATGCTTTGAACAGGTGTATTTATGGCATCATTCCCACTGGGAAGCGAAACACCTTCAGTAGGGAAATCAGACTACCAAAGCAAGGCCCTTAGGTCTCTCAAATAGTCTCCGAGAAAGTGCTGGGTGCCTCTGAGAAAGAGTCAAGAAAGCTTTTGGAATGCAAAAACCTTTTGCTTCACAGTAGATATGCTTGAACTATGGGAAAGCTTATCGAAGCTCATGGATTTAAGGTTGTTCTACACTCATTGGTTCTAGTGTTTGCAGTTCCTCAGATGGATTTTCTCCAGACAGAAAATCACTCCTGTAAAGAAGTTCTTAAGTGACAGTGCACAATAATTTAGTTCAGAGATTATAATTCATTATCCATAAACTCCTAGAGGCATGTAATGATTCCTAAACAATCCAAAACAAAATTATTAAGAAAAGCAATATTATTGTCAGTGGCTAAAAATCCTAGTGCAAAAGACTGAACTTGCATGTAAATCATTTCAGGATCTGTAAACTGCAAAATTTAGAAAATACATTTGTTCATTGAAGGTGACTTTAACTCAGGAAATTGAAGACTTGAGTTCTGCATTGACTTCAGAACATTGCACCTACAATTCTTATATCCTGGACATCAGCTGTGGTTCTTAATTACTTATGGAATAAGTAAGAAAGCTGATTTTCTTCTCTTTCTATTCAAAATGTGTCATTCTGTAGTCAGAAATGAAAATGTTAAGAAGCAAGAAGAGGAACCAGAACAAATGACCCGACTGTCATACAGAGTTTGGGATGAAGAAATCTCAAAACTGTTGAGTGGTTTTACATCAGTAAGTCACTAAATAAAAGACGGGAACAGTTGATGTAGCACAAAATAAATTGCATTGTGGCCTCTAAACAGCATTATGCATTTCAAAATATTACAGAATTTCTAAAGCATTTCAAGCCATGTAAACAAAAGGAATCAAAACATTACATGTTACATAATAAATTATTTTGGATTAATAAATATGGTATAATACTGCAATATCCTGTAATCCTTCCAAATTTGCAAGAATCAGTTAGAAAACTGGACTCCTGTTAGTACAATTTTATACATCCTTGCAAGGAATCTTGAGATGGAACACTCAAGAGAAATGAATAAAAAATTGTATTTATGGGCTTGTGGAATGATCCTCCACAACTGGCAGATTGCTTTTTCACTATAGAAAGAATCTCTATTTCTCTGTGTCAGTGATTTATCTAGTGATTGTGTGTTTGCTGGCTCACTAAAGTACCCCCTGTAATGCAATATCTTCTATAAAACCAGTATTATTTCCCAGAATATATTTTTGTAACATAGTCTTTGCAAATATATGATTTAAGATAGAAATCATTTTCCAGATTGGTAATAATTTCAATTCATTGACAGAGTGTAATGCCTTTTTAGAAGCAAATATACATGAATGAAAAGGAATAAATCTGATGACCCTTCACTGAATTTTTACTATTTTGCTAGTATATCCTCCCAGACAAATGCTTTGTTTTTTGAGAGATAATTTTAAACACTTGATTACCAGAATTTTAATAACTGACACTTCAAGCAAGAGCACTCTCCCTCCAATGTCACTGCATGAAAATTTGTTAAAGAAATATATGCTTTCTTTTAATGAGATGAGTGCCTAAACTAAACTGTTCTGGCAACAGAGGGAAAATAAAATAATGAAAGGAGTTCAAGTAGGGTACTGGTAAAGAGCAAATTTAATGCCAGATATTGTATAAAAACACAGACTCACAAGCAGCAAATTCAGAACAGTCATCATTAGAGCAAAGTCTTGTGCCCGCACGGAGCATCAGCAGCCTGTGCAATCTGTTTCACACTGTTCTACCAGCAGGGCTCAATCTTGGCTCAGAAGAACCATCAACTCAGATGTAATAAAGCTATTTCTGTGCAGTCCCTGGTCTGTCCAATGAGATTAGTAAGGAGGGTGTCACCGAATACTTTTTAGAATGGTAGCAGTAGGGACACCTGTTTGGAGCTGAATTGATGCCTACTGTACATCTTCATCTTGAGTGTGTTCTGAAACTCAGCCAGCGACCTAAAACTCAAATACCCTGATAAAGTACCTACATCAGAGAATTAAAAACTATTGGCAACCAAGGAAAGTAAGACAACATGACGGAAAAAGAGAAACAAAACAAATAAGGTACTTTCTATTAGAAAAAGGTTTCTTAGTATGTGAGGTAGCTATCCATTGCTTCCATGCATAATAGGTATGAGTCAATTATGATTATAAATCATAATTAATATTTTAAAAATTTGAAATATAAAAGAGTACATGAAGACAAAAAATAATATATACTTATATAATTTACTATTATAGCCAATTTTATTCCTTTGCTCTTTGTTTTAAATCTTGGGTAGTATTTTAGGCATATCTACCTGAGCAAGAGCAGGAAAATCTGATTTATGTTTTGCTGTACATAAACTCATATAAATAAAACAGTGTGTTCTACATCTGAGCTTATAAATTCTGAAAAGTAAGAAGCTATTAAGCTCCAACATAATATGTCACTGATATGGCTGTGATTTTGAGACCAGAATTGTCTTATTTTTAACACCCTCAGATTGAAATCCAGAGCTTATTGGTAAACTTTCTGATGATTTTTAAATTGTTATCAAAACATTGTTCAATTTCAATATGATTTACAGTTTTCGATTCCCCTAGTACTAAAAAAAAAACCAAAACCGAAAAACCCCCACCTTTCTTGATCATTTTGTACACAACCAAGAATATTATCAATATAAAATCTGGACATTATCTGAGGTTCAGTGTTAATCAGCTGCTGTGTTTTCTGTCATTCAACATATTTTTAAAAAAGTCTTCAACTGTTTTATATTATAGTTGTACTCCTCAACCTCCTTTTACAACAGAAAGTATTGTCTAACCGTTTCTTCATTGCACTCTACTTTGCCCAGTTTTGTTTTCAGAAATCAGATTTAAAAAATATAATGGAATATTGAACTTGAAGGGGACCTCTAGGTCATGGGTCCCTTCTTCCTCTCTTCACATTTAATCACTTAGCATAATTCACTTCATAAATTAGTCCATTTCTTTCCTGGCAGTATCTAGGGTTTTTTTTCTCTTTTGGGGGGTTTCTTTCATTTTGTTTAGGAGCTTGTGTTTCCTTCTTGCTTTTGTTTCTATTACTCCTGTAAAACACTTTCTCCAGGATTAATTCCTCAACTCACACACATACATTCTGTGTCAAGTCTCCATTGACTACGCACAGCTATTCTGTACTCATCTATTCTTGTGCCAACATTGTCTGTTTGCTAAATAATTCTTTTGTGTCCCTTGGGTTTACCACTGGTTTATTTGTAGGCAGCAGTTATACTCCCTCTCTTCCTTAGTTTTTCCAGACAAAACAAGTTATGTTCATTTTGTGTCCTTTATTCTTAAAAAGATCCGAATAGTCTGCCTCCTTCTTAAAATAATTGGATAAGGTAAAGATAGAGTGATTGTCCCATACTTACTAGATAACTTGAAGGATGCATAAGCATGTTGGTAAAACATTTTTGTTAATGGGAAATAATGACTGGGACTTTGAAATGACTGGATTATTCAATTATAGTTATTTGCTGATGGACAAAATAGTATGATATAAATAGTTTCAGAATGTAGGAGGTGGTCAGTTGGTATTTTAATATGGGAAATCATGATGATACTGTGTTCCTTTCATAGTTTTATTGTTCTGCAATGGACAGTCATTATATATGAAACTTTTAACGATTCTCAGGGACATGAGTATTTTGTGAGTTTAACCACGGCGTATGCTTATTTCATGCAATGCAATGAAATATAATCCTTTTAGAAAGTTGTAGGAGCTGTGTAGTAGCTCTGACAACTGAAAAACTACTACGTAATTTGAATTATTTCTCAGACCATACTCCTATGCTGACAGGTAACTATTATGAGCAAGAAAATGATACATTACATGAAGTTTTCCTGAGAGTCTTTGTATATATTTCTTTTACCAGGGACAGTTGCAATTTAATAGTGCATTAAAAGACCATGTGGTGTGCCATTTGTCATGTAGTATTTTTAAATAACCTAAGTTATAATTTCCTTCTTGAGCCCTAATTAATCTAATAACCATCTCATTAACTTTTAGGAAAGCCTCACTCTAACTTAAGGTTAATTATTAAGCACTTTTGGGATCATTGCTACACTACCTACATATGTGCTTATTTTTTTTCTATTTATAAGATACACTTCTAAGTGAAAATAAACTGATGAATACAGAAGTTTTTGTATATCAGAAGGTGATATTATATACATGATTTTTAAAATAAGAATCAGGAGAGAAAGAAGACACACAACTATGGCAAAGAGGATTTATTTATCCCAACATACAGAGCCTCAATGTAACCTTCCCTAGTCCCCTTAGCCTTCTTTCTCTGGTAAAGGACAGAACAGACACTGTTAAAGGGTAGTCACTCTCTGCTGCATTCATCTGACACATTGAATGGCTCATGCACTCTCTGCAGCTTGTGAAATGATAGTCTGTAAAATCAGATGTACACATCTGAAGTCTAAGTATGGGAAGAGCACTCCATCTAAGTTGTATTTATCCTACCGTATCATATAAATTATATGTATATTCATACAGACAACTATACAATTATACTTGATATACTAACTTGATATACTAACTGATTTGCAGCTAGTCAAATATTGCAGAAAAATATTTTCATCAGTAAATGTTGCCAGTTCAAAACAGAAACTTATTTTTTAATTAATTGTATTAATTAATTTATTTGGAATCCTTCCTTCCTTCCTTCCTTCCTTCCTTCCTTCCTTCCTTCCTTCCTTCCTTCCTTCCTTCCTTCCTTCCTTCCTTCCTTCCTTCCTTCCTTCCTTCCTTCCCTCCTTCCTTATCTGCCCTCATTCCATCCCTTCAGTTGCTCGGTTTTAAAAAATTAATGTAATTGTATTGACTAATTTTTATTTTTCCTATTTTGACTTTTCATATGTTTAGAAATACTTTTTCATAGTTTTTTATGGAATACAGAAACCTCTCCCATAGCATAAGAAACATTTTAACAGGTCCACATAAGCAAAACAAACAAAACCCAGCATTTCATACATATTAAGATGCAGAGTTTCTTTTGTTGTATTTTCTTTTCTTTCTGATTTGTAAGAACAAAGCAACTAATTTTTAGCTCAAAAAACCATTAGTGAAATAATATTTGCTAGTCTTGGTATTTTTCCTACTGTGTGATCCATTCTATGTGATTCAATCATTTCATCTAAAGACAACCTAAATCTACTGGATACAGGGCTTATTTGTATGTGAAATTAAAATTTTGGTCTCTGAGCCATTATGATTCCTGTTATTACTCAGGCTAATGGGACGTATAAGATATTCTTTTTTATGGACATTTTAACAATTCTGTTTGTCTCTTAAAAATTAATAAAAGCATGGGACTGTTCAGTACATGTATACTGTGACTACTGTGACTACGTCAGCAAAAACAGGGCAGGTATGTGTAGCTATGCCTCTCTTTCAAATCTGAACCATCTATCAAGTTGGCTTATGATTGATTTTATCTAAAACTTTCTGCAGTGCAGTGCTGTGGCAGCACTCAGCTTTTACAACTTTTTTTTTTTTTTTGTGCCCCAGACTCAGAGGGCAATTCAGCAGCTGGTGCAAATTGTCATTCCTCCCCTTGATGGACAGGATGATGAGAATAGACGTTGAGGATTTGTCCTTCAGACTTTGCCTCGGTATCTGAAGCTCAATTTGCCATTCTAAAATAGCAAAACATAATAATTCATGCTTATCCATTTTTCCACTCATATATTGAAACTTAACTGAGGGTACTTTAGATATCTAAGCCCTCTTTTCTTTTTTGAGTCTCAAGATCCTTGCAAAACATCATATTTACAGGATGCATAAAACTCATAGTAATATTTTCTATATGATTTGAAATAGTCAGACAAAAATACCTGTTTTGCTTCACACTGGATTAAACTGGTTTTATATTAATCAAGCAAAAGGGTTCTTGCTCTTTTGTGATTTGTTTGCTTTTTTCTTGTATGTATAGCACAAATTCTATCAATATTTCTACAAAATCCACAGTATTATATAGCTAACATCACAAAGAAAAATGAGTATATATTCATAGCGGGAGTGCACCCCAAACACTCAAAATAAATCCCTTGATGTTTGTGGTGTTTTGTGTTGCAAATTGCAATATATATAGCTGCTTAATTTGCAAATACAGTATCTCAATCTCTCATTCCATTTAAAGTTACAAATAATAAAATCCTCCCTTAGATGCTGTAAAGTACAAGGGCCATCTGCATGTGACTGTCAGATCTAATACAGGACCTAGGGAACCCTCTGAAACAGCAGCCAGAACTTGGGCAGAAGGCTCTGGAAGAAAATCTAAAGCTCAGATTCTTGTCTCTATGAGGTATTTGTACATGTCTGCAAGACCGTTGGGCAGAGGATTTTCAGGATACAGGGAAAGAATTTAATGAGCTTAAATTTACCACTACAATAAGTAGAGAAGTCCCAGTGTAGAAAATTTAGGTGAACCAAATTTTGCATGCAGTTATTTGGTGTAATTTTGTTATTTGGGAAATTGCAATTAAAGGTGGTTAAGTGATACGTATGGAACTGTGCAAACTGCGGGTCAGTATATGTTATAATACCTTTAATCGAGAAATTTTTTTTCATTTTGGGAATATATGTGATGGAAAATCCTACTTCTGCTGAATGCAACATGAACTTGTTTTTGTCTTAAGAAAGATTGAGGGAAATATCTTCAGGAGCATAACATTTCTGCTTTTCTTTCACAGAAAGATACATGCATTCCTAGAGATATTCACACACTATATCTAGTCACACACCCACACACAGACATTAAATATCAATAAGAAAGTAAGAATTCATATTCATAACTACCTTGAACCTTGTAGTTTGTTTCATTCTCCAATTAGACTGCTTGCTATCACTTCATGAGCTAAAGCAACCATTTCCATTCCTTCCATCCAATTTTTCCAACTGTCAACTTGAAACATTTCCTCCTTTCCTAGATGTAGACAGGACATCTATTTTGTTGTCTATATAATCAACAATTTAAAATAATCTGCAGATGTACATCACAAGACAGATAGCAGAAGCCAGGAAATTCAAGTTCTGTGTCTGAAACTGTAGCTTTTAACGACAAATATTGGAATGTTTTGGCATTCTGGAGATAATTTCTTAAGTATTAGTGGCAAAAACTGAAATACTGGCAGCACATGAATACACTCCTACTAGTGTCTTGTGATATCCTTTTATTACAAACAATTTCAATTTCTGGAGATGATGCAAAGAGAATATCACACAAGTAGCATCTAATGGTTTTCAGAGCCACAGGACTTTTAACAAAAAGCAAATTCTCCTATATGTTACTTGACAGTGGAGACCAATATTTACAAAATGCCTGCTTCCATTAACAACAAAATGATGACATATTCTTTGTAATTAGCCATGTTTCAGGGCAAATATCTGCAGCTTCATCCAGTTTCTGAGTCTGCGGGAGGCTCTGATTAGAAATTTGTCTGCTTAACTATCAGAAAATAAATGAAAAGACCAGAGATGGGTATGAATCCAAAATCAATTAATGCCTGAGGTACATTAAATAATACACACAATGTCTTAAATCAAAATATTATGTTCCAGGACTGATTAAAAACCCAGAAGTACCAGAGCTGTCCTCAGACTGCCAGAGGTGTCCTTGCCCATGTAAGATGGAACAGATTCCTGTCAGGAGCTGTGAGCTGCCACATTGCAGAGAATTGGGTGACTCTCCAGGTTGCAGCATGAGGGTAGCTGCATCTCAGAGGGGTTACACATCCTCAGGAATGATTGCTTGACAGCATTATCTTATTATTATTATTATTTATTATTTAACAGTGATAGGAATAGATGATGACACTAATTCTATGTCACTGCTATGGTAAATCCCATGTTATATAAAATGCCAAAAAAGTGTCTTAAACTGATCAAGTGATAAGGTTTTCTGAAAGCTCTGTGAATGGATTTGCAACAGAAATATATATCACATTGATGCAGAAACTGACCTCAGTGTAGTGTTTGCAAGGTCTCTATCACCAGCCTACAGCCCAGCAATTGCTGGCGGTAGGTGATGTCACTGTTGAGAGTTCAAACCGAAAAACTGGGACTAAAGCCATTGGGACAGAGAATGCAAACTACAGCATTCCTCTCCAGACATGTGAAAGACAAGAGGATAGTCAGGAGCAATCAATTCATATTACTGAGGTGACACCATGCTTGATTGCCTTTTACAGTGATCTATCAAGGCCATATAGATGATGGCACGACAGTGGATGTGATATATCTTAAATACTGAAGTACTTTTACAATCTTTACCACAGCATTCTCTCTTGAAAACCAAGGAGTTGTAAGTTATATCAGAGTACTGTCAGGTGGGATGAGAATTGTCTGGACTGGCAGGTTCAAGAGGTAAAACTCCATGGTTAGATATCCAGTTGGTGACTGATAACAAGCAGAGCAGCACAAAATCAAGGCCTGGGCTAATATTGTTCAATATATGGCAGTCAGGATGACAACATGCACAGCAAACCTATGGATGATAACAGACACGAGTGTTGACGCATGGAGGAGTATACACTGGTCTGCTGGCCACTGACAAATACTGGAAGTCCTGGAGCTATTAGGAAGGACATGTGGGAATTTTAAGAACACAATGCCTAGAGTTGAGGGGCTCTCTTATCCACCCTTCAAGAATACAGTAATTTCACAATTATAAGGTTCACCATTTTGACTAAAATTTTGCTCCCACCTTGGAAATGTGGCTTACATTCAGGAGCGGATAATATGTGAAAAATTTTCTGAAATTTCCAAGGTGCTGAGCTGAGCACCTGCCAGTAAAAACTGGGTTTACGCGATTGTTACAAATTGGTTACTCTGTTGCGCGGCGGGTGGAGGTGGGCTCCATGTAGGCAGTGCGGGGGGGGCGTGGGGAGGAAGGCGGGGACTCTCTCCTTCAGGCAGCACAGCCCAGGGGAGAGGCAGAGGCTCCATGCTGCCATCACCATGGCTCGTGGGGGAGGCAGGGGTTCTGTGCTGCCATCCCTGCGGCCCATGGGGGAAGTGGGGGGCTCCCCACCGCCTGCTGCCGCCACCGCAGGAGTAGGCAGGCTCTGTCCCCACCTGCCACCGCGGGGCAGCGCCAGGCTGGGGCGAGCGAGCCCAGCGCCTGTGGCGGCCAGCCCCAAGCTGGGCCACCCTGCCCCGTCAGCAGTCTCAAACAGGCCAAGCCCGCACGGCCTGAACCGAGCCAGTAAATGCCATGATCCCACGATTCTGTTACTATTTGGCAACTTTGTTGCACGTGGGTCCTCACTGCAAACAACAGAGCGGCTTATAATCAGGTGCGGCTTATATATGGACAAAGAACGAAATGTTGCCGACACCCGTGGATGCGGTTCATAGTCAGTGTGGCTTATAATTGTGAAATTACTCTACTTGGTGGATTAAAATTTCCTCAGAAGTCATCCTGCAGGGTTTTTTTTTTTTTGTCTGTTTGTTTTGTTTGTTTTGTTAATGAGTTAATACCTACTTGCAGTAGAAGTCTAGGAGACCAAAACTTTTTAGCAATAATGTCTCCATTTCCCTTCTTTCTCCTGGAATTGCAGTTGAATCAAACCTCATTCAAACATAGAAGAGTGAAGATCACAATTGAGGATGGCAGTGGACATAAATATTTTCCCCCTTGTCCTTAGCTTTCTCCCTTCTGTTTTTCCTTGACCTAGTTTATATGACCACAGGCACACTAGAATCCTACAGAATGGTTTACCTCTCCTTTTACAACTACATAGAGGAAGATTGCCCAGGATGAGCCCTGTTCTCACACAGTTCTGGCTATAACTTTTTAAGGGACAGTGGCAGTTCCCCTCTATCCAACAGCAGATATACATAACGGCAAAACAGTTTCTGTTTTTCACATGCAATATAAAAAATATGCCCACTTTATGTCCTTTGTAGCATCTTATTATAATATGCAAATATATTTTTTTCTCTCTGGCTTCTCAGTGAAATGTATGGAAGCACATAGTAATCAACACAGCTGTAGTAAAACAAAACACCAATTTAACCAACTGTCTTAACAAGCAGTTAAAAAATTATTCTAGTCCATTCCATGAAGTTATTTTCCCTTAGGAACAAGTATTCTTCAGAAGTTACATTGTATTTTCTGACAGTGAATTCCAGAAACTCACTGCCAATTACTGCAAATACTTTTGTTGACCTACTTGGCAAGTCACTAGAGATCAAACTACACTTACAGCAAACAAGCCATAAAAAAAAGGTTATTCTTCTCTTATCCTTCCTCTCAAGCTCCAATTCCTCTGCTAGCTAAATTGATGTTTACTTGGGTTGCATTAGGTTTACCTGGAGCAAATCCCTTTGTTCCACTATTTGGCTGTCCTCAATCGTACTAGGCTGTTCTGTCTTTTGCTCTTCCAAAGTGACTAGAAACATAAACACTTTGCAAGGACATCATCCTTCAGAGCAGACTAAAGCACAGTACTCACAAGTGCCATAAACTTTATAGTTCCATTTGCTATCTTTTGTCATTGTTTAGACAATATTTTGTGTCACTTTAGCAGGAGCCTTAAAGTGACAGGACAGAAAAAATTCCTAACCCTTCAATAAGTATTATATATTTACTCATGTGGAATAAAGTCTGTTTGTATAAGCAGTATAATCTTTATATTTTACTAGAATTTGGGGGTTTGTTATGGGTTTTTGGGATTTCTTTTTCTTTCTGGAGTGTTACAGCTTTGAAACAATCTCCCTGGAAAAAAGTATTCATAAAATACTGATATTTTTGAGTACATACTTAAAAGTCATATTACAAAATATTAAATAGAGGAAAAACCTTACTTCTGTGCCAAAGGCATTCCTTAAATCCTATCTCAGATCAAGTTTTTTATTTTGAAACTGCCTTTATTTCAAACAAATTAAAGATCATAAACAAGAGATATGTATTATAGTTGTTTAAACTCTACTGCAAATTGGATCCTAATTACTCATACAGTAGGGTTTCTGGTTTTTTTTTTTCAGTTGGAAGGTTGACCTAGAATAAAAAAAAAATGCAAACCTTGAATATTGGACATAAAACAAGAAAAGATATAACAAATTAGAAAAACTTACAATATATCCATGTGCTTGGAAAGCTTAAAGCAAATCAGAAAGTAAAACTAATAACTACAGATTTAAAAAAAATCTCCACCTGTATTATAATTAGAAATATCAAAATATTTTTATTATTATATTGTTATGATTTTTACATTCCAATGATAAATTTTACATTTAAAAATTCATGGCTATCAATTCAGATATGGTAAATATGTTAGAAGTTTGAGAGATTAAAGTAGAAGAGGGAAAGATCTGTTGTGATATTGCTGAGAAAATGTTTTATAAGACAAATGTTTCAATGTTAATGTCTCCTCTTTCCTATCTTCACAGTAAAGCAATAAACCATGGCAAATCTGAAAATCTGGGACAACAGCCTTAGTCCCATTTGTAAAAATGATACAAGAATTTAATGCTGCTTATTTTTGTAGGATTCAGATTTACTTTACTTTAACTTTGTGTATCTAAGATATAAAAACTGTGGCATGATTTTAATTATATCCTTACTTCAGTTTTACAATTACAAGGCATCTAATCTTAACTGGACATTGTTTCCTTAAACAATCACTAAATATCACCTATATAAAACCATCTGTGTCCTCCAAGGAGACTCCACAACAAAGTCTGGAATCTTAAGGTAGACCAGAGAGGAGTTATTTGCTGGCCTGTACCTGCTTCCTTGTCTGCCTTGTGTGTCCTGCACTTGAAGGAGGAAAGGAATAAGTTTACCCTTACTATAAACAGCATCCAAAACTTGTTGGAAATTTCGTCATGCCTAAAATGACTGTAAAGGCATAATTCATTGAAATAAACTCTATTCAATACGCAACGTGCCATAATGCTGGATAGCTAAATGTTAATGTCTACTTATGTACACTCTTTCTAAGAAAGAAAACATTTCCAAATGGGAACTCATTCTGTCCTACAATAACTGAAACGGTGCAATCCAGCCCTTTGTGATGGGATAAATATTCTTCTGGAGTGCCTAGAAGTAAAGGCACTCCTAGGACTAACTTAAATTAGGCATATAATTTTGGCTCATTTTTTTGTCTGTGATACAAAACTGATAAAATTGTTTTCACTTTGATATTCTAATACATGTCTATAGAATGGTATAGGATTAAGAGTATCTAGTTGCCTGTGGGGAATAAGCTGTATGCAATATTATATGTGTTTTGCTGTGCCCTTATCCTCAGGTGACAGGGATGGAGGGCCACTGTTTCTAATGGTGATATTAAAGTAGGAACTAACACAAAAGTACACTTTTTATTTACATAAAATATAGGTAAGATTTAAAAAATATTTCGTATTAGAAAAAGGTTTATCTGAAAGGGAGCAGAGACTGAGTTTGCTGGGGTAATAATACGAGCTGAAATTCTGTACTTGAAAGAAAAGAGAATTAGTATTCAAAGATCTTTATTACCCTCTTACTTTCAGTAATGTTTTATTTTTTCCAGTGGAAATGGATAGTGAATATCTTTATAGTAATATTTATAAACATAATTTGATAATTTAAAAAAAATGAAATCTACTTTATTGCATTCATTGAAAATAATTTTTGGAATACAAATGTATAAACAATGGTATTAAAAACATTTGCTTCTCTATTAACTGCAATCACAGAAATTTTGTAAGTCCCTTGGCATATATGAAACCAGTTCTTTCTATTTTGCTGCAAAAGAGAAACATTCACTATTTACTTGCCACTATTTAGAACACACCTTAAAAGAAAGATATTACTAAAATGGACAAATTGGTGGCTTTTTGTAGTATTTCCAAGTTAACTATATAAAACATAAGTTTCTGCCATTGAAATTATGAAGGTATTTCCTCATTCTCAAAAAAAAAATCTTGTAGGCAGTTGAAAACTTTCTCTTCAGATTAACTTAAACCTTCAAAGAGGAATACACTGATTTGGAAAATTAGGTAAATATTTTTCTTGTCATAAATAAAAGGGGAAATATATAAGTATATGCACATGATCAACTGTCCACTGAAGCTTTTGTACATGTATAATTTACCAAATGGTTACCTATCTCTTTTCGAGAAGATTAACAAAAACATTTTTCACTTGCAAAAATCCTTTTGCTTCCCTTATTCCTGGGAGATACTGAATCATAATACATTCTTTTGTGAAAATAATTGTGGCTGAATTTGGGATGCAAGAATCATTGGAAACCTCAACTGATCTGTGTGTAACTTCCGTTAGTGGTTTGTCTTCTGCAAGTATTAGTTGCTCTAAAAACATGCATACAGGTTTGGATTTAATAATCAGGTGTCATAGGATATTTTTTCACTTCTGTTGAACACTTGAATCATAAATTTTAAATATCATTGAGTCCAAAATTGAGAAAATAAATCTAATATGCTGAAACATTTATGTGCTTTCTTATAAAATGAAAAAAAGAAAAAGGAAAATTATTATATACTTTGTGATAGTATAACAAAGGCAAGACACTTTTGTTCCCAAGGGATACAGAGTTTTTTAATACTCTAAAATAATAAAGTCATGTAGTGGAAATAACAAGATTCACACATGCTAGATAGGGTTTGTATAGCCTGGAGGCCCCTCATGGACAAAGATTTGGCAGCATTGTCTGAATACCACAGTGATTTGTGAAATGACCAACTTAAGTCTCTGCTCAAGCGTCTGTTTATTAAGGCAAAGCTTGCTTTCTACAGGAAGCAAAGTTAGGTTTTTTTTTTTTTTTTAATTTTTTCACCTTATGTTTAATAATTCTATAGATACGATACGGAGGAGACAAATTTCTTTTCCCATCCATCACCTTTTTTCTCCTGCTTCACACTGTTATTACTTCTAAATACAATAGTTAGTTCATATAACACTATTGTTTTGATCTGTCTTGATTGCTACCAAAAAGAAGCCCTGAATCTTTTGAAAGAAACACTTGATTGTTAGATATATGTTCAAATTCACACCATTTCTAACCACAGAAATTTCAATGAAAGCAAAAGACAAAACATAGTTGGTTAAATGTACTTCTCTCTTGCATTGGAAAAGAGAAGAAATAGATGAAAGAAGGAAAGTCAATGCTGTTTTTTCTTTCAAGTATTGTAATTTCAAATTAAAAACTCTTAAATTGTTGAAGTGAAATTTGAACAGAACTGTTGACCGTGCTGAATGTCTGAATCAAACAACTGCAGTATATGTAAATAAACTCATCAATAAATCTGGGAATTTTTTCCTCAACTTCTTTTTTCAATAGTAGAAAAAGGAAAAGAGGGACCAAACTCAGTAATTTCAATTTGCCAAGAGAAATATAATAGAAATACTTGGAACATTTTCTCTATTATATATATTTTGACTAAGCCAATAGCGTACATAAATATATAAGCTTGCATTTTGGTCTTCAATATTTAGGCGTTCGTGTTCAAATTTTTATTATAAGCTATGTGAATTGATACTGTATTCTGAAAAATTCTGAAGCATTTTATATCATTACTTGTACTGTGGTGATTATAAAGATGAACTACATGTCTCTGAATCTCCAGGATTTTTCTATGGAAAAAATTACTATGTTGATGAGTTTGTTACTGACTGTGTTAAAATACTTCTAGTCAGACAAGGTTTAAAAAATATTATTTCACTACCATAAACTTCTTTTATCTCTTTGTTTCATATTTGAGAGCATTCTGCAAACTGCAGTGTAAAAAGAGGGAAAACTTTTAATGTATTCTTTTTACAAATAAAATCATGGCTATTTAGGTTCCAAATTTTAAAGTAAATATTTAGATCTAATTTTTCACAGGTAGATAATTAATTACCACAGACTAAAACTGTTAGTGAGGAATGAATGGAAAATATTGGTGCGTAACATTTGGTATGCAGAATTCTGTAGGGACTACTTTTGAATATTGCATAAATGTTTTCAAATCAGGCACATCCAAATGACTTCAATTTATGATATTCTCTTAAACCCAACAGCTGCATCGTTTCTGGAATGTGTCTCTCTAGACTCATCAGTCAATAAAAAATTCAGATGACTATTAATTATCTTCAATAGAAACCTGGCAGTTTTTTACTGGACAAGTCTTGTGGTGAGACAGAACAGCTATACTTGATTAATGACAAACTACCACACACATAATATATCACCATAACAAAGATATGCTTCTTAACTATCTATATTAAGTAAATTTAAAGAAAAAATTACTAGTGCTTGCGCTAAATCCCTTTTTATATGGGCAAACTGGAAGACTTCAAGGCATTCCTTGATGAAGTGTGGAGAAGGTCTTTGGGTTTCTGATGAGGTCATGTTTGAAACTTACATGCAGGTCCCAGAAACACTGTCTTGTAGTCATCATGATGCTGAAAGGAACTTTCAGATCAGACTTAAACATTTCCTACCTGAACAGAAGCTTCTGTACTTGTAGCCCACTGAGAAGACACAGAGCTCAGCTTTTATTTCAGTGTCATGATAATTTATTTTTTTAAAAAAGAAGAGCAATGTCTGTTTTTTTCTGGTTTTCACCTGCATTATTGTACTTTCAACCATATGCCATTCTTCAAGTATATTGTGAGCTGAACACTTGAGTGGTATTTCAATTCAAAAAGTTCTTAAAAGCTATGTTTCTGTTCCCACCATTAAAAATATTTCAGTAGTGTTTTCACAGTCTTAGTAGGCAATGTTCTAGAGATTAAGAAACTTTAAGGTATACAGGACAAATAGAGAAACTGTGCTTGAATTTTTTAACATCAAGAATTCAACTCACTTCTCTCTATACTCTCTTTAACAGCCACTTTAGCTTATACTGTTTCTCTTCTGTGCAATGTCACGCAAGTGCAATTTTTACCCAAAGAAGTTCACAAAAACCAAAAAAAGTGTTGCTGAGATTTGAACAAATTAAAAAAACTGAAAACAGCCACTATTACAGTAGGTTTGCAAAAGCAATCACTATTATATATGATTTTAGACATCTCTGTCCAGTGTAAAACTGTATAGAGGAAAAAGATCCAAAACAGTATGAACAAAAGGCAGTTACTACTTTATGGCCTTAAAGACAAGGTCCAGCTTTAGTTTGGTAGTATAAGCATAATATATACAGTCATGTGTGTGCAAATTAGAAGTTACCGGTATTGAAGGTGATTTAAACTATGTTTTTGCTGTTGGGATGCCTAAATCTCACCTCAATTCAAAACGAACCCAATGTTGTTCAATTTTATTAGCAGAGGGATCTTATGCCTTGTCACAGAAGGCAAATTTTTTTTCATCCTAGTAAATGTTCCTGTCTGAGGTCGACCTGAAGTGTATCCTCCTCTACTGTCTCTGTCCTGTGAATTTGGCATAGTAAGTGAATTGCTTAGAACCAGTGGTATTCATTAGTTTTTCAAGAGGTTGTTTTTTTAAAAGTTGATTCTCAGAATCATTAACATACAGCATAAAATAAAAATAAAAAATAATATGATCTTTCTCTATACCATCTACCAAATAATATTCCTTCCATAGTAATACAAAGGAAAACAAAAAACAGATATTCAAGTCTTTGTCCTCAGAATAATCCTCCAGATCTAAAGGTTTGGAGTTCTTTTTCTTTTCTTTTCCTTTCTTTTTTTTTTTTTTCTTTTTTTTTCTTTTTTTTCTTTTCTTTTCTTTTCTTTTTTCTTTTCTTTTCTTTCTTTCTTTCCTTTCCTTTCCTTTCCTTTTTCCTTTTCCTTTCTTTCCTTTTTTCCTTTCCTTTTTCCTTCCTTTCCTTTCCTTTCCTTCCTTTCCTTTCCTTTCCTTTCCTTTCCTTTCCTTTCCTTTCCTTTCCTTTCCTTTCCTTTCCTTTCCTTTCCTTTCCTTTCCTTTCCTTTCCTTTCCTTTTTCCTTTCCTTTCCTTTCCTTTCCTTTCCTTTCCTTTCCTTTCCTTTCCTTTCCTTTCCTTTCCTTTTTCCTTTCCTTTCCTTTCCTTTCCTTTCCTTTCCTTTCCTTTCCTTTTTTTTCTTCCTTTCCTTCCTTTCCTTTCCTTTCCTTTCCTTTCCTTTCCTTTCCTTTCCTTTCCTTTCCTTTCCTTTCCTTTCCTTTCCTTTCCTTTCCTTTCCTTTCCTTTCCTTTCCTTTCCTTTCCTTTCCTTTCCTCCTTTCCTTTCCTTTCCTTTCCTTTCCTTTCCTTTCCTTTCCTTTCCTTTTTTCCTTTCCTTTCCTTTCCTTTCCTTTCCTTTCCTTTCCTTTCCTTTCCTTTCCTTTCCTTTTTTTCCTTTCCTTTCCTTTCCTTTCCTTTCCTTCCTTTCCTTTCCTTTCCTTCCTTTCCTTTCTCCTTTCTCTCCTTCCTTTCCTTCCTTCCTTTCCTTCCTCTCCTCCTCCTCTCCTCTCCTCTCCTCTCCTCTCCTCTCCTCTCCTCTCCTCTCCTCTCCTCTCCTCTCTCTCTCTCCTCTCCTCTCCTCTCCTCTCCTCTCCTCTCCTCTCCTCTCCTCTCCTCTCCTCTCCTCTCCTCTCCTTCCTCTCCTCTCCTCTCCTCTCCTCTCCTCTCCTCTCCTCTCCTCTCCTCTCCTCTCCTCTCCTCTCCTCTCCCTCCTCTCCTCTCTCTTCTTTTACATTTTCTGGAATAAGAAACATTTTCTGAAAATTGAGTTTAGGGATATAAAGTGGTTATATTTTTACAGATGTCAACTTAGAAACATTCCCCAAGAACTTTGAAAAATATGCCAGTTACTTGCATGGTAAAACATACTACTCCCTTAAGTTATTAAAAGCATGAAAATCTGAACTGTTGCAGCTGCCATACACTCCTTGATTTTTCTTATATAAGCAGTCACACTCAAAATACATTCTTTTTCTGCAAGATTTTACTGTCATTTGTGAGCACTTTTTTATTTTTCCTTGAAAACATGATTAAATATTCACTTACCTGTTTTATACTAATCAGTAGAATAGGAGAATAATGAGAAGTAAGGTTACAGATGCTGAAACTTTCTTAAGTAAGTTCAAGTTTATCTGAGAAATTTGAAATAACATCCCATTCCCATTAAGATAATAATAGATTTGACTTCAACAGACCACTGTTGTTTGGAAAGTTAAATGGGGAAACTTTCTGGTGCATACGTTCATCAAACACATATTTGATTAAATAAATAGTTTTTAAATTGGTATTCTTAGCCAAAAAAATCAACCCATATTTGTGTTAGTAACAAGATATATTCTGAGAAAAATAGGACAAATGCCAAAATGTTTTGCTAAGGAAACATTGAAATCTACTGTAAGTTCTTCATAAACATCCTTTCCACTGGAAGTTTGTAACTACAGAATGTTAACTTTCCTCTTTTTTGGCAGAAGAAACACTTGACAAAGCACTGTAAAATGACATTAAATATCAAAACTAGATTCCTTGTTTATCTACACATAATAATACTCTTTGTTTTTTTTTTTTTAGATATGATGTGACAGAGCACTTTTGCTGTCAATCAACATGGATTTTACCAAGTATAGAAGTTCTATACTCAGAGCTTGTATCAGAACTCCTCAAACAGAAAAATGTATGGTGCTTTTGTGTTGACGTAAGAGGCAAGAGCATGTCTAAAATGTGTTAATATTAATTTTATTTATTCATTTAAGCAAATGGCATGACTATCACAGAAAAATACATTCTGGACCATCATTTTTAGAAGGCAATTCAGTATGTCAGCTTCGATTCTTTTGGTAGAAAAGAATCGTCAGGGATTCAGCTTTTAATGAGTTTTCTATTGTCATCATCTTTATCTTACAAAGGTTCTTGTTATTTTTAAATGTTCTCAAAACTCATGTATTTCAGTGGAATAGAAGAAGTAACTCTGTGGCTGTGATTTCCAAGCAGCTTCTTTTAAGGACTGTCAGTTGCATTCTTTTTTTTTTTCTTATAGTCAAGCAGAGATTAACTTTTATTTAGAAGTGTGTGACCTCTACAGTGAAACATCTTCTTTTCAGAACGTGCTCATGAAATAGTTGTCTCTCAGCCAATATTTTCATTTCAACAGAAAATTATCATCTTTTTGTGTGACTATTTAATTAAAAAAAAAAAAAAAAAAAAAAACCAACACAAAAAAACACCAGAAAAGCTATTCTATTTTCTTGGATGCTTTAAGAAGTGAGTGTTAACAATATGCAACTATGTTGAAGTGTGAAATCCCAATTGAAGGCCCCAAAGGCTTTACAACATTAATTGTAACATATAGCATCCAAAGGTCAGGGTATATTTTGTGAAAGTCCATCGATGACAGTTGTCATTACAACTTCACTGCCAAGAAAACTGTAGTTATGAAGGCACTCATGGGGAATAGAAGACATTTCACTACTAAAGGTTGATTGCTGATGCTATTTTTACATGTAAGTTCTGCTTACAAAAAAGGCCAGTGAGCAAGATAATTTATGAGAATGTCTGTTAATGACTGACAGCTCCTGTTCTTATTTCAGCTTAAAATTAGTTTATTTGATTATTCAAGCACTAGAGGTAATTCATTACAAGGCAGGCAATAATAGTAGCTGTAAGATTTTTTTTTTGGTTGAAAACTGATAAGCTGATCAATATCCTCAATAATCCCCAAAAATAATATATTTGCAGAGATTTTGAAGGAAATTCTGTGCAGATTGATGCATCTTGGTGTCACAGAAATCCTATGCCTGACTGGTCAGCATCGAACCCTTACTAAAATTCTGTTCCTTTCTTGCTTATAATAACAATGACAACCGCAATTCTGGTAATTATTATTATTGCTTTTAAAATTACAATTACTGCACTTTAACTTTACTGGTTCCTAAACACTTAAAAAGAAAGAAAGAGGCAAAAGGGATGCAATCACCAAGACAAACCTACCTTGGATGGAAATTTTAGCAATGTTGGAATTTTTCACCTTCACTATTTTGAGGGTGCTTACCAATGTTTCTTTCTAAATTCTCTATTGCCTTAATTGCATAGATTCTAACACACACACAAAAAAGATCCTTCTGTTATGTAGTAGTAAGAGTCTTTTCACTGCAATGATGAGCTATTATTCTTGTTATATTTTACTGTTATTATAATTTCAAATGTCAGCATGCTATAGTTTGGTTATAAATAAACATGAATACTGAATTTCCTTTTAGGTCAGTTTTCCTGAGCTCCTAATCTCAGGAAGAGTCTGCAGTGAATGACCCATCTTCCCTGTCCCCTGAAGGTATCACACATAGTCTTCCTAATTCATGCATCTCATAATAATTTTCAAAATCCAACAGTATCTTTGTATTCTTTCTGTAAGTGATCCTTTCTCCGATTTGTAGTCTGTAGTTTTTTTATAGCAAGTACCAAATAATTCTAACAACTTTGTCATTCCATAATATTTACAGTAATAAGCATAAACTTATACTGGGCCAATTAAGTACATCCCCATAATTAAACTTCTCTGCAATCTAGCTATATATCCTTCATTTTAGGGTTATATCTTTTCTATCACTTATCTTTTCCTTAATATATCTAGTAAAATATAGCTTTCAGCAAAAAATGGCCAGCTTCTTTTCCTTTTCTTTTTTTATCCTTTGTAAAGCATTTATCACTTTCTTAAATGATTGTTTTTCTAAAAAAATCCAGACAAATTTTGTGCTCTTTGAATCACTATACAATACTTAGTCATCTTTTTATGATGGTTCATTTTGAATAAAACTATATTTTTCATTTAATTTTGCTTCAATATCTAATTGGTCTAGACAGGAGCTTCTCTGTTAAATTTCTGAAATTCTGCAGGTGAAGTAGTCATGCAGTTTCCCCTGCTCATAGACAAAGGGAGAAAAAAAATATTTAGGGAATTAATCAGAACACCCGTATACTTAAGTGTGCAATGAGTTACTCCCTCCAAAATTCTTATTTTTCTGTTTTGACTAAGGGAGCTAAGACTAATCTGCAAACTGGGTAGTTATATTTGGTCTGGTGAAGTGCACCCTTATCTTTCGCCAAGGTTAGCATCAAAGACTCTTTTTTTTCTCTTTTTAATTCTCTTAATATTTTTATATCCACCTAAATAAAAGCTTTTCCATGAGATTTTACTGTTTGTTATAATATCCCTCCCCACTGTTACTTCTGGTTTCTTAAAAAATATCCAAAAGACTATGACCCCCAAAGCCCAGATAAGAATTTCACAGTACCTCAAACAAAATGTCACTAACTTTTATCTGAATTTCATTCTCATGTCTTTCTGAAAATAAACACATTTGAAAAATTATTAATTTCAAATCATGGATTTGAAACATATTATCAAAAAAGCATCTAAATGGCTACTATTGTAGGTTGTATTCTTTTCTCTTTAAATAACTTAGCATTGCAGACAGTGATAAAACAAAGATGACATAAATTTTTCAAAAAATTTCATCATGTCTGATTCTTTTTGGTACAATTTTAACCTGGTAGTTAAAGCATTGCACCCACCTTCCTCATCTACTCAATAGAATTTCTTCCAATAGTGGTTGGCATTTTATAAATTTAGAATACACTTGTACAGTAATTTCATGACCATAAGGCGCACCGGACTATAAGGCGCACCCCCGGGAATTGACAAATTTCTCAACTTTGTGCATTATATAAGGCGCACCGGAATATAGCGTGCACTTTTTTTTTGCAGCGAGGATCCGCCCCCAGTTCCCCCCGCATGGTTGCTGGCCAAGGCCCCACCTCAACCCGGTAGCCATGGGCCCCTGGGCCAGCCTGTACCCGGCGGGGTCGGGCCAAGCCTGCCGCCGCTCCATGCCGCCTCCACAGGACTGGGGCATGCCTGCCAGGGCGCCACGGGCCCCCGGGCCCCCCTGCACCCAGCAGCCGTGGCCCCATGGCCCTGCCCTCACCCAGCAGCTGTGGCCCTGCCGGCTCCCACTGCAGTTTGCGGCTCACACATCTGGGTTGGCAAATTTCCAAACTTTTGCCCATATATAAGGCACACCGGACTATAAGGCGCACTTTTGGGTTTGGGCGAAAATTTTAGTCAAAAGGGTGTGCCTTATAGTCGTGAAATTGCTGTAATCCAGGAATGTTGCCTGGATTTTTGCTGTCAATTTTGATATCCGAGTCCGTTTGCATGCTGAAAATTTTGGTGCAGATATCAGTCATCAAGTAGACTCCCAGAACTGTAAAAATATTTCTTCTCATGAGAATACCCAAAATTAGTTAAAATACATTCAATTGACATAATTTCAGAGAGAATATATCAGACTACAGGTAAATCCATGAGTCCACATTTAGGAAATCATGTTTCCTTTTCCTGAAGAAGGAAAATCTACCTTTCAGCTTTCACAGCACCTTTAAGGTTGGAAAAGACTTTGAAAACCACCAAGTCCAGCCTTCAACAGAATATCACCATACCCACCAACCATATCACAAAATGCCACATCAACTTTTGTAGGATATATGCTGATATGGGCCTGTGTTTAGGGTTTGTGCTGAACATAGGGTTGACAAAATAGAGATTTCTGCTATTGCTAAGCAAGGCTTACAAAGACCCAGGGCCTTTTCTGCTTTTCCTACTTTGCCATTCTGGCAAAGAAGCTGGGGGTTCTTGGGAGGTTGGGAGGGGATGCAGACAGGACAGGTGACTCCATGACCAAAGGGACACTCCAGACCACATGGCATGATGCACAGTTTATAAACTGGGGAGAAAAGGAGGAAGGAGGTGTTGTTTGGAGTGACTGTTTGTCTTCCCAAGTAACTATAATATGCTATGGGCCTCTCCTCTTCTGGAGAAGGCTGAACACCTGCCTGCCAATTAGAAGCTGTGAATTAATTCCTTGTTTTGTTTTACTTGTGCATGGTTTTTGCTTTGCCTATTAAACTATCTTTATCTCAAACCATGACTTTTCTACCTTTTACACTTCTAGTTGTCTCTTGGATCCCACCAGAGGGGAGGCAGTGTTTGGTCGCAAGATAGTTGCTGGTTCTTTTCTAGCACTTCTACCAGGAAGCTTCACCACTTCCCTGGAGAGGCTTTTCCCATGCTTAGCTAATTCTGCATATATAATTATTTGTATGTTTTTTATGGTAAATATATTTAACTCAAAATAGAAATTATCTCCACTCTCCAAACAATGATTATGAATTCTGTTCCTTTCTGGTGTATACCAATTACCTAATTTTCTCAGTCTGCTTTGTAAATGTAATGAATTTGATTAATAACCTCTTTCTACTCACTACTCTATTTTCAGCTTACCTTGGATTACATGATGCCTTCTTTTTCCATAGATATTTTTTTAAAAAAATAATCAGAGTTTGTTTATTTCTTACTATATTATTTTTATACCTGTTGACTGATTACCTGAAAAAAATTCCTCTTCTTGGAATTTTCCAACATGCTTTGATATTAATAGTGTTTGTCTGGGCATGTCACAAGTTCTCTAGACTTTATCAACAATTTGTTTTTCAACTTTTAAAATCTTTATGTGATTCATGTTCTCTCTTCAGCTCTATTAGTATTAATAGACTTTTCAGTTTCTTCTTTATCTCATTCAGATGTTGTTACTTTCAGTTAACAGTTGGACCGCCAGACTAATTTACAGTAATTTCATGATTACAAGCCGCACCTGATTATAAGCTGCACGTCTGGGTGTCGGCAACGTTTAGGTCTTTGTCCATGTATAAGCCACACTGGAATATAAACCGCACTTTCGTTCACAGGGAGGACCCGCATGCAACAAAGTAACAAATTAGTAACGGAATAGCGGGATTGCTTGCCTGACCTGGCACTGCCCCACAGTGCTGACAGGAGGGAGGCACGGAGCCCGCCTTCACCATGGGGGCAGTGGGAGGGAGGCATGGAACCCCCCGCTCCCCTCCGGGCCACAGGGCCAACAGGAGGACCCCCCCCTCTTCCCCACGCTGCCGGCGGAGCCTACCTCCACCCGCCGCGCAACAGAGTAACCAGTTTGTAACAATTGTGAAATCCCAGGTTTTACTCGGCTCGGCACCTCTGCTTGCACTTCCTGGTTGGGAAATTTCAGAACTTTTTTCATATATTGGCCGCTCCTGAGTGTAAGCCGCATTTCCAGGTAGGGATCAAAATTTTATTCAAAGTGGTGCAGTTTATAATCGTGAAATTACTGTACTTGTTTTATAGCATAGTTCATTTTCTCACAGATCCAATGTCTTTCAGAGCTTTCAAGTTAGACAATGAACAAGTATTCCCAAAGTTACTAGGTGCATAATATTTACCATTTTAAGGTACTTACAGGCTTTCTGGGTACATTTCTAGACATTTTATTTCTATCCCTAGGAGTACATATCACATTTTCAGTGACACGATCTGTGTTTACAATGGGGTTTCTATTTGTTTGACAGGTTTTTTTGTTATGTGTATCAAATAGCTATTTCAGGGTCACACTATGCATAAAATTTTCAATTAATCACATAATAGAGTGTCATAGGGGTGCAATCTATACCACTTTAAAGAGCTACACAAACATCTAAGACAATACCATATTCTGCATTCTGTGGTGATGGGGTGGGGGGCAGTAATTTAGTAAAGACTTCAGCATTTTTTTGCAGCCCCTCATCAAGAGTATCTTTGTCTAAAAGTACCTCTAGAAGAAATTATTTTCATTGAAATATTCCTTTAAATAGGGTCAAACAGATACTTGAACTGTGACATAGTTTATGAGTCTGACAGTTCATTTTAACATTCCTCATTTTTCCAGACAGACAGGACATCCTTATACCCATTTAATGCCACCACTCTTTCCAAATCTTAAAGAGATTTGTTGGAGAAAGGATCCTTGAAGTATAGATCATGTCTATACGATAATAGCATATTATTTAAAAGGTCTTGTCCTTTGAAGAGACAGTCTCAGTGATTGTTTGGTTATGACTAAGATCTTCCTTTCATTATAGTCTTTCACTTTTAGCAACAGCCAGGACTTGTAATTCCCAAAGCCTATTAAATGTTTCAAACAAGGCATAGCTCCCAGTTTAAAGTAAGTTCTCCAAAGTGTTATAAAGAGCTAAAGTAGATTTAAGAATAAAAAAATTCATTAAAAATGTATAAAGGAGTCTTCATAAATAAAAGTTCTTGCTTATGATCAGGTTTGTTATTTGCTTTGAAATCTATCACTAGACACTACACATAGTAATTAAAAATTCATAGTACCCCAGTGAAATTCACACTGACTGGAAAAGGGAAAGTATTACTTTCACTTTTAAAACAGGAAAAAAGAAGAACAGGGGTACTACAGGCTGGTCAGACTCATATTGGTGTCCACCAAAGTAATGAGAAAAATCCTCCTGGAAACTATGCTAAGGCAAATGGAGAACAGACAGGTGAGTAGTGACAAGCCGATGTGGCTGCACTAAGTGTAAATTTACCTGACACACTTGGTGTCCTTTTATTATGGAGTTTTAGTGCCAATGAATAACAAAAGAGTGACTGACATCATCTACTTAGACTTTTTCAAAACATACGACATTTTTGCACAAAACATCCTGTGTCTAAATTGGAGAGACTTGGTTTTGAAGTGGTCTGTGTTTGCACCCAAGCAGTTGTGGCCAGTGACTTGGTGTCCAAGCAGTGACCAGTGATGAGTGATGCTCCTCAGGGAGCTGGTATTGGGAAACTTAACACTTATTGGGAATGTGGACTGTGGGACTGAGTACCACAGCAAGTTTGCAGATGACTCCAACATGAGTAGTGTGACTGACATTTGAGACAAAAGGAATGTTCTATAGAGGCACTTTGACAGATGGCCCATGAGATGCAAGGTTCTGTACTTGGGTTGGTATAATCCCAAACTTTAATTCAGACTGGGTGATAAGGGGACTGAGAGTGCTCCTATGGAGAAAGATTTTGGGATATTTGTTGATGAGAAGCTCAACATGACCCAGAAATCTCTGTTCACAGCCCAGAAAGCCAGCAGTATTGTGGGCTACATAAAAAGAAGCATAACCAGCAGATCAAGGGAGGTGATTCTCCCCCTTTGCTCTGCTTCTGTGAGGCCCCACCCAGCGCTGCATCTGTCTCTGAGGCCCCAACATAAGTAGGACATGCAGTTTTTGGACCTGGTCCAGAGGAGGGCTACAAAAATTATTAGAAGGTTGGAACAACTCTGCTATGAGATCAGGCTGAGAGGTGGACGTGTGTTTTTATTTTTTAAGTGATGTAAATTTTAACTCTGAATTTAACTAAAAGTAAGGAACAATGAGAAATCACGATTTCCATTTAATACACAAAGCACAGGAAGATATATAGAAACATGCAGACACAAATACACTTAGAAATTAGAGTATTTGAATGGTGTGTGGCATAAAATGAAAACCAAATTTTATAGCATAGCCTGGATATCATGATGCTCACTAAAGATGTTAAAAAGCTGGTACTTGTTTTCTTTGTTGTTGTTTTGTTTTGTTTTGTTTTGTTGGGGTTTTTTCCCAATAAAACTGCATTTGCTTCAAGATTTCATACAAAAATTCTTAATTACCCCTGCTTTGAAATATTGCCAGTGTAAAAAATGTCATCATATGTGCCTTCTCATATCTTTTTTTACAAGTTGCTGCAGATGTGCCTTCATTGTATTTTATAGAACCAAAAAAATGCAGCTTGGATAAAAGATAATGACTTTTTGTGTCACCTAAAGAAATTTAAAACTATGATCCCACTTTTCCCTGAGGCATTTAAAGACTTTTTGATAAAAGAGGATTGCAGTTTTTCATTTTGTTATTAAAGCAGCTGCAGATGAAACATGTAACTTTCTTGTGTTGCCTTTGGGAATTGTGTCTGTAACACATTTCCAAAAGTTGAGTTTAATGTATTGAGCTATCTAAATTTTTTTGTAGACATCACACCAGATACTGTGTGACAAGGAGACAGAAAAAACCCACATATATCCATATTTTTCACTGAAAAATACTTCAGTGTCTTGACATTTATTTCTTCTATGGGAGTAATACTGAGTAAATCCTTAGTCGATATTTACTCTATTCCTTTATGGCAGTTATTTATGTTTGTGGGTCAATGACTGGATGTCAGTCAACTTAGCTCTTACATATCTTCACTATATTAAAAATTAACAGTTCTTTAAATGAAAGTGATGAGGCAAACAATTTATAGGCTTTTAAATTAAGATAGATAAAACTTGATTGTCATAGTAACTATTTAAAATATTGGGAGACTGATAATCCCTTTTTAGGAGCATCTAGGTGAATACTGAGAGGCTGAAAGTCCCACACCAGACAGTAGCTTTTGATTTCATTATTTTTCTTTTATATAAAAAGTTCCTTGAGGGGGACTGACCAGGCCAAAACCCACCAAATTGAGGGAGATTCTTCACCTTAAGGGGGAAATAGCTGTACCTTTTCAAGGAGAAAATTTTATAAGACATAAACGAATAGGAAAAAGTGAATCACAACACTGAACGAGGGAACAGACTAGTTATGTAGAGCCAAACATCTTCACTGAGCAACGAGAAGCAGAAAGTAATATTTCAGTGGTGGAAAAAACAGAAGCTTTCTAGGACACAGGGAGGTCTTGCAGAGTTTTTGACTTCTCAGACATCATCAGAACTGTTTGGATTTCAGAATGCAAAGGAGAAACTATATCACAAAGAAATACTAGGCATGGCTAGAATCTTCAAGATTGCATTTTCTAAAAGCTGGATATCCTAGTCTACAATCTAATGAAATTTGACTTCTTGAGTTTTAGGCATATTGATCTTCACTGAAAAAATACTAAAAGGCAGAACCACATCAAAGCTTTTCCTACTTAGTTTTCCTCCGACAGATCTTTTTCTTAATGCTCTGTCTGAGACCAGAGCTTGTGATCACCCAAGATGTCTTCAGTGCATAATAGCAATTTCTTCCAATTCTTCCACATTATCTTCTGCAGAGAATTTGGAAAACTCTAGGGGAGAAAAAGTGCTGGTTTACAGTTTAATTTTTCAGGAAGTGTAAACATAAACCATTAAACTGACAGCAACCTTTGGTGTTCAACAGTATGAGGAGCTTTGAATCTTTGTTACCCAGTAAATCAAAATGTGTTTTCAAATTTTCTGTAGCTAACCAAATTTCATTGTGGAAATGAGAAACATTGCAACCGTAAAGATTGCCACAACATTTCCAGAAAGAATTCTATGATAAGGTTTTCACTAGAGCTAAAATCAAGGAAGAACTATTAAATATTTGGTTCTGGGAAGATATTTTTTGTTAGACTAGCAAGCCTAAAATATTCTCAAAATACAAGTAAAATCAACAGCATAATACTGATGTTTGTGTTAAGTAGAAAAAGAAGAGAAATTTGGATGTAAAGTTTAAATACATGACCAATTGATTTCATGATTTTTTTCTCTACTAAATTCACATTTCATGTTTATTTTACAGGGAAAACCTGGCAAGGCAAGTAGTTCTTTTTTTCCCTGTATGCTTAATTTTTAATATATCTTAATTTTAAATAAATAAAACTTTTTTAGCCAAATATTACTTTTTCATGACTGGGAGTTATGCAAATGAGCTTCTAATTTTGTAATCACAGTATTGCAAGATGGTTCAATAAAAAGATTTTGGAGTCAGACAGTGTCTCAGTTTTCACTTCAAACTATACATCATGTGCAAACACTGACGAAACATGCTGTCCTACTGCCAAGACCCTATCATAAGCCTACTTAGACTATCCCATAACTATATCTTAATGTTGATCACATCTCTTCTTATAACTCTTTCATCTACACTGTAAACCTTAAAATCTTGGGGTTTACTGATGTTTGCAACCATGGTGAATTTTTTATTCGTATATACATGGTTTTGAATGTGGTGTTATTAGTATATTGAAATGAAACTGGTTTTGATGGGGAAAACTTTGAAAACTAAGATGATTTCATTTCCTTGCCCATTATACGCATACGTATCTGGAGCACTTTCACATATTGCAGTAAATGGAGCAATAAAGCAAGATTGGGAAAAACGTTAATCTTACTATGCTTTGTCTCATCTCCTGGTGCTGGCACCAAAACACAAAAGAGTCTTTTTCTTTTTGGCTATATTACAGATCTTCTAGACAACTTTGGTCAAGTCAGTTTTCTTCCTTGGCTCCTGTTCCCCAGCCAATGCAGATAATGATCCTGACCTCTTTTCTAAAATGCTTTGACATCCTTGGGTGAAAAGTTCTTCCTAAAAGCAGGGTAGTTTTATTATTATATCCATTATATAGTTACACTATTCAAGGTCAATAGACCTATATATCTGAACAAAAATGAGATCATATGACCATCAGTACAATGTGGTAATTGCACTCAAAAGTACCCAATTGAATGTTTAGTCCAAATGAAGCCATATTTAGTATGGCTTCATATACTGTCATTAAAAGTTTGATACATAGAATCTTGAACTCTCTTTGATTACAATTCTGCAGTGAGACTTCTTCAAACTTTTTAATTCATTGGCTGCTGCCCCCAAGGGATTAATACGGATTGGGTAAGAAAAGAATGACATCAACAGTATATAATGAAATTCTATCCATGATGTCCAATATCTTTATGCCTTCAACTCTATTATTGTGTTGGATTCTTTGACTGATTTGTCCCAGAATTATGGTAAAAAGGGAGGGCAAAAAGGGGCACCGTTGCCTTTTTTTACTAGAGAAAGTAAAGACTTCTGAGTGGCATCCATTATTCCTTACTACAGGCTCCACTACAATGTCTTTAGTTAAGAAAGTTTTCAACCATTATGTGAAACTCCTAAAACTTTCATCAAATAAGTTCCTTTCAGCCAATCACAAAATCCTTCAGCATACAATGCTAATAAATATAAATCCCCTATTGCTATTTCTACTTTGTAATGACCCATAAGCTAAAATCTGTGTGTTTCTCCAACTACTTGCATGACACCTTACAGGATTATCCTGATTTCTTCTTCATTCTTCCAGTTGCTGTCATTTTTCTATATCAAATATATACTGTCTATTGTCTTACTTTAGACAAATTCTTTGGTATTAGACAAGATACAGGAAAGCTCTTAACGCTTAAAAGATAGGTCAGTAGCTGTCTTGTTACAAGGTGATACCCTAAACCAGGGTTTAAGGACAATTTTTAGTCCTTGGGGTTGAGTTTCCAAGAAGCTACTCCTATTGAACTCAGACATGTAGGTCAGTCATGGCACTATACGAAAGAGGTAAGGTACTTGAGCTAATGTTCTTGGTCTAAGTTCTCAATGAACCTTCTTCAAATCCTTGTCTATAATTTTCAACTACATACGAAATATTTGCCTCTTGAATGTTTTTTATAAAAAGAAAATATTTCACTAATGCCTGTTTTCAAATCACAGTTTATTTTTGTTTTATTTGTTGGATATGGGCTTTTTATTTTACATTTCCATCCTCTAGACCATAAGTAGGAGATAAAAGTGAGATGCTGTTCAAACTTATAAACAGTTAGAAACAAAGTGAATCAATAATGAACATTAGTATTATACTTACAGACTTTACAACTATTGTAAGGATGTGTTTTGGTCCGTTACCTCAGTGCCAGACTCTCTAAGAGGTCCTGTTGATTCTGGTTGGGATAGAGTTAATTTTCTTCACAGATGTTGGTATGGAGCTGTTTTGGCTTTGTGCTAAACACAGGGTTGATAATTTAGAGAAGTTTTTGTTGTTGTTGAGAAGGGCATATAAAGAGCCAAGGACTATTCTTCTTCTCTTACTGCTCCAACAGCAGCGCGGCTTAAGGTGTGTGGGAAGTTAGGAGGAGACACAGTCAGGACAAGTGACTCACACTGACTAAAGGGATATTCCAGAACACTTGGCATAATGCTCGGTATATAAAGCAGAGGGATGAAAGAGGAAGCGTGGGATGTTTGGAGTGATGGTGTTTATCTTCCTAAGTAACTACTATGTGTGATGGGGCCTCACTGTCCCGGAGACGGCTGAACACCTGCCTGCCCATGGGAAGTGTGGACGAATTAATTCCTTGCTTTACTTTGCTTGGATGCATGGCTTTTGCTTGCCCTATTAAACTGTCTTTATCTCAGTCCAGGTTTTCCAGCTTTTACCCTTTTGATTCTCTTTCCAATCCGGTTGGTGGAGAAGTGAGTGAAGGGCTAGGTGGAGCTTGACTGCTGGCTGCAGTTAAACCATAACAAAGACAAAGTTGGGTTATAGTGAATAAATATGTTTTACAATAGATTTTGTGTGTTTTATTATAATGAAAATTAGCATCCTTTTCCATTATATTAGTGCTAATAGGAAAGAGTAAAATTAAATGACTGCATAATTGTTGGCTTTGCAAATAAATCACATTAACAGTCTGCAATACTTTCAGCTTATTCTGCTGGTAAAGATTGCATGGCGTATTTTAAATATAAGTGCTTTTTGAGCGAAATAGGCTTTGGTCATTTTATATGCATAAAGGCATAGTAATACCTGATAGATTAAGAACCCAAGCCATCAACTGTTCCTTAGAAGACCTGTTCTGAGATTAGTTTTGGAATCAGACAAATTACTTATTTCAGCAGTCTGTACCAGAATTCAGAATTCAGGCCTTAAAAAATACTTGGGGAAAAAAAAAAAGAGATGCAAACCCTACCTTTATTCCATTTCAATATCTATAGTATGATTCTTTAGTCCCTTTTTTCTCTTTCAGGTTTACTTTCCAAGATACACTTTCAACAAGTGGAAGTGAAGAATGTTGCATTACTATGAACTACAGAACTGGACTATGTGTGTGTAGTGCAAAGAGCAGAGGTAAAATGCTCCTGAATATTAGGTGAATATTAGGTAAGTGTCCTAACTACCAGTTGAGAATCCAGCAGTTATTATTTTGCTCACAGTTTCACTGCAACAGCAAATTACAAACAGCCTGATCCCACACTGCAAAATGTAGATTACTTGGAAGAAACGATTAAAAATTAACAAACAAAAATCTACGCTTATCCACTTCAAAGAGTGAAGAAACATATTGATAGGAAAGGGAGAATGCACTTTGACCTTTCTGACTTGTGAACTATATTTATGTGGGATTTAGTGAATAACTAGCCCTGCGATCTTTTACTGCTTTTCAATAATTTGATGATATCAAAGAAATTTTATTGAATGGTGTGCCTCTGTTTTGAAGATTTCAGATGTTGGGTTAAACTACTGTACACTGATTATCAAAGATGATTCTTTCATTTTCTTCCATTATCTTAATTATAACTCTTGTATTAGAATTTTTCACTTTTTAAAGATTTAGTCAACTGCCTAATCATTTGATTTCAATCTACAATATTGCACAGACACTGTAAATTAAATGAAAGCAGAACCGTCAGTATTGTTATCAGAACAGCTGGAGAAAAATACATTACAATCACAAGATCTGTTTCCTACCAGTTTTAGCAATCTATCCATCTCTCTATCAGTTAGTGGTTTTAATTTTTATCTTGCTTTGAGAAATAAGTTTTCAGTTCTTACCAAGAACTGACTTGTATATGAAGAATTGCTAAAGCCTTAATCATCAAGAAAATCACAAGTTATTTCACCAGCTATCATCCCTGTGTTCAGCCATGACATTAAGTTGGAAGAGGTATTGGAATCACATACAGACAACCTGACTGTGCTGGAAACTTTGCTTTGCAGATTCACTTTGGGAGGTGTTATTGTGACCTGAAGGAATTGCCCAAGCTACCCCAAAAATTAACAATCATTGTAGTATGACTGGAGAAGTAGCAGCTCTTTCTGTGTCTCCTCGGAGAGCTCCCACTGAAAAGGACTTTTCACTACTCTTTCAATAAATATACTCTGTGATTCCTGTACCTTTCAATTTCGTAGTTTCATTGGCAGGGAAGTAAGTAGGGCAGTGCCATTTCTGAAAAGGCATAATTATTAGTCAGACCTTAGCTGGCACCAAAATGGAAAAACGTTTCTGAACTCCTTTACTCAACTTCTGCCTGCAGCTTTCTATAACTGATTCTCCTTTCATAATATCCATCCTCTTCTTTTGGTAAACCATGCACCTGAGAGCCATCAGTGTGCCACTGCAAGAAGAAAAATCAGGAGTTTCCCAAGTGCTGAGAGGTCTCAAATGTTTTTGGCTATCAACATGGGACTCTTCAAAGGTGCCTGATATTCAGGAGTTAATGTTAAGAACATTCTCTTTGAAGACTTAGTGACTCTAAGAATGTTTTATTAAAAGTGTAAATTCAGACACTACACTTTGTAATAAATAAAACACAGGTGTTTGTTTCTCACTAAAAAGAGAACAACAATATGCATCCAATTGTTCAATCTTTTCAGAAAGAAGACCACATGAACTCTGTGTAACCAGAGGTATTTCTATTGCTTCAGCTCTATATGGTTCATTCCCCTTGTACTTGGCACCTCAAATCCTGTCTTCAGTTTTGGGACATTCACTACAAGAAGGACCTCAAAACATTGGGAGAATTTTCAGAGAAGGGAAATAAAGGTGGTGAAGAGTCTGGAACACAAGTCTAACAAGGAGTGGTTGAGGGAGCTGGGGCTGTTTAGCCCGGAGAAAAGGAGGCTTAAGAGGGAACATATTGCTCCCCACGACTCCCAGAAAAGAGCTTTTAGCTAGGTGTGGGTTGGTCTCTCTCAGGTAACATGTAGCAGAATGAGATGAAATTATCTCAGGGTGCACCAGGGAAGCTTTAGATCAGATATGTTTATATATATATATATTTTCAAGGATTGGGAGGAGGTGATTGAGTCACCATTTCTGTAAGTATTAAAAAATGAGTGGATAAGGCATTTGACAGCATGGTTTAGTGTTGAACACAATGTTGGTGCTTCACTGATGGATAGACTTGATGATTTCAGAGGTCTTTTTCAACATTAAGAATTGTATAATTCTAAGATACTAATTGTAAGGAGAGATTTGTATTTTAATTGTAAACTCTACACCAAGTGGGTAAGACATTAAAATGAGAAAAATTGAAAGAGAATAAAATTGTTGAGGTATAGCTACTGTAATCTCACATACTTGTTTTACTTTGGCTCTTAGACAAGTGATCATTTATTTTATGAATTTTGTTTAATTTTTCTCTCTGTCTTTTCATTTAAGTTTTCTTTTGAACATACATTCCATTATTCGACTTTAAAAATCAGTGACCTTATGGAAAACCTGATCTACTAGTGGCTCAGCTTCATAGTACTGCATGATAAACAACAGATCTTCAGCAAAATTGTCGCTTCAGCTCCGTGAAATTGTACAGGAGAGTTGATGTGAGAGCTACTTTTTGTATGGTAATATAATGCTTAGTTATAATACTAATAACAGGATACAAGATCTCCTTTAATCATTTCTTTATCACGCACACAGTTCGGATAATGCTTCTGAATGAAAAACCCATTAGTTTCTGAGAGTGAGATTCACTTCACCTGCATAATGACTGCAAATTGCTATGGCAGCCTCTCAAAAATCACTTTCAATACTCTTAGGACTGCTACTATATTTGACTGAAAGCTGCTGTTCTTGACCTGTCTTCCAAGGCAGCTAAATTGTGTGTTAAACCTAACTGGAGCACAGATTCTGCATTAACAGGCCTTCTCTTTTGATAGAAGTGCTGAGGAGGTGTACTTGTGGGAATGCTTAGGGTGGGTTGACCTTGACTGGCTGCCAGGCATCCAACAAGGTGCTCTCTCATTCCCTCTCTGCATCAAGACAGGGGAAGAATATAGCAATGAAAAGATCATGGGTCAAGATAGGAAGAGCACACATCAGTTATCATCACAGAAAAACAGAGTCATTTTGGGGAAAATGGATTGAATTTGTTGCTAATTAATCACAGAGCAAAAAAATGAGAAATCAAAAGAAACAAAAGACACCTTCCACTCACCCTCCCTCTTCTGAGACTAAACTTTACCCCTGAATCACCCAGCTTTTCCCCATGGTGGTGCAGGCAGATGGGGAATGGAGGTTTTGTTCAGTTGATAACACTTTACCTCTGCCATTGATTCCTTTTGATGCTTTTCCCTCTTCCAGTGAGGGATCCCACCCACATGACGCCCCTTAAATGGCTGCTCCAGAGTGTGTTATTCCCATGGATGCAGTCCTTCAGGAGCAGACAGGTCCATCATGGGCTCCCTGCTGGGTCACCAGGTCCTGTCAAAATTCTTGTTCCTGCATGGGCTCCTCTTCATGGGCCACAGCTCCCACCAGGAGCCTTCTGCTTCATGGGCTTTCTGTAGATTGCAGCACTGTAGGGTACTTCATGGGCCGCAGGAGAACAGCTTGCCTCACCATAATCTTCATCACAGGAGGCAAGAGAATGTCTGTGCCAGTTCCTACAGCATCTCCTCTCTCTCCTTTATTTACCATGGTGTGTGCAGAGCTATTTCTCTTCCATAGTCTCATTCCTTTCTTAAATGCTGATGTGTAGAATTTTTTTTAAACCTTAAATAAATTTTTGCCTTCACAGATATCCTACCAATGTCACTGATGTAGTCCGATTTGGCCAACTGAAGGTCTGTGTTGGAGCTGGTTGAAATTTTCTCTATCAGAAAGAGGGGAGGCTTCTGGCAGCTTTTCACACAAGTCATCCCTGTAGCCTCCTCACTACTAAAACTTTGTTGTGTGACTAAATACAACACATCATGATAAGCCAATTTACACATTGCAATTAGTTTGTATGTAGAACCCTTATTGTTCTATTGCAGATTAGCCTTTTAAGAAAGATACACTTCTACTTTACATGCACATGTTCACAAAAGGGATAACTAACTGAGTCACAAACATTTTTTTCCAAAACATATGGCTTTGATAAGTTTTCTAGACCTTGGGGGGAATAAGTCTCATGTCTTCTCTGGACTCTGGCTGGGCTGCCTAAAGACTCAGTACCTCTGGCATCTTCACATAAACATAGATTCCTACTACAACTTTTGCCAAAATTAGCATTTAATATTCCAGAGTCTCAGTTTGTACAGTAAGTCAGGCCAGGGAAAAGCCACTTGCTGCAGCTGGAACTGTGACAGCAGTGTCTGGAAGCATTAACTCTAGCTACAGCAGGACACTTTTGGGTCTTCAGCTGCAGATCGAAATCAGTGCATATTGTAGAAAACATCTCAGAATATAAATCAGTTCAGAAACACCATTTGTAGAGATTTCCTCAGAATTTCATTGCACTGAAATTATCAGTAAGTTGCTGGATTTTATTTTATTCAAGACTAAACTTAGATTTTTCATGTATTGGAAACCTCTTGCCTTAGATAGCAGTCTGCTGAAATGAGTGTTATAGAAAATATTAGAGAAATTCAATTTTTCCCCAGTTCCTTTTATTGTAGGGAATTTGACTTATGCTCTGGTGTATAAATGCTCTTTATTAATTTTGAAGTCAGTTTTGTAATCTGTAATATTGACTGTTATAGCCTATTGATATGATTACTATCTGGAATGTCAGCAAAAGTAAACAATATAAAGAAACAAGCAGTGAACATAGAACCCAATGACCTCAGGTCTAATTAATGCCATGTTGTCAAAATTAGCAACAGACTGGCCTTGAGATAATGATGACTAAATACACTGAGAACCTCATCCTCTAACTAGCAAATCTCAGCACTTCCATGGGGAATATTAGAGTAATTAACAGCAATTTTGCCTGACCACTGGGTGTCACTATTAATTCACTTTTAGCTTTGAACATTACTAGGTTTTTTTTGCCTGTTTCTTTGTTTTGATAATAATAGAAAGTTTCTTTTCTTTAAGGAAACTGTTAAGTAAGTCACATTAGAAAGAGACTACATTTGCAGTGAAAATCTTCATTAGAATATTTGAACATCATATCTGCATGATGGTTCACAGTGTAGTCAGCAGTGGCATATCACACCAGTCAGCTCTACATATAGCATTTACAATTTAACATCTGAAGTCACTGTCCCATATGGTTCAAGAGTGCTGTCAATGTTTACTATTACGTTTATTGCAAATTATTCTCATGAAAAAAGGTTTTTTTTCTGTTTTTGTTTTGTAGACTTTAATATGTAAGCAAACATAAAGTAAGGTTGAGACTGACCATTAAGGACAATGCAGAAAAATAGAAAGTAAATTTGTATATCATACACAGGACATTATCTTTCTTTAACAGGAATGTGAATTGTAAAAATACTCTCAATTTAAAGAACCAGGAGAAAAAGAGAAGGATACAAAGACATGTCTCACTCCTTTCACTTTGTTCTCACTACAATTAAAAAGAGATTAATAGTATTATTATTAGTGTTCAAAAGGAAACACTAGCAGACATACAGTAATTTCACGAATACAAGCTGCACTGAGTATAAGCTGCATTGCCAGGTGGTGGCAAATATTTCCTTCTTTGTCCATACACAAGCCACCTGATTATAAGCCGCTCTGTCGTTCGCAGTGAGGACCCGCTTGCAACAAAGTTGCCAAATAGTAACAGAATTGCAGCATGGCGGGGAGTTTACTGGTTCAACTAAGGCTGTGCAGGCTCGGCCCGCTCGGGGCTGCCGACGGGGCCAGGTGGCCCAGCTCGGTGGGGCCTCTCGGGGGCTGCTCAAGGTCGGCCGCTGCTGCCGCTGGGCTCCCTCACCCCGGCCCAGCACTGCCCCGCGGTGGCAGGCAGGGAAGGAGCACTCCAGCTCCCACGACGGCGGCGGGCAGGGAAGGAGCCTGCCTGCTCCTGCTGCAGGAGGCGGGGACAGGAGCCCCCCGCTTACCCCATGGGCCGTGGGGATGTCAACACAGAGCCCCCCGCCTCTCCCCCACCTGAAGGAGGGAACTCCCCTGCCTCCCTCCCCTCCCCGCGCTGCCGGCACTGAGATGGCCCCACTCGCCATGCGACACAGTAACCAATTTGTAACAATCGCGAAATCCTGGGTTTTACTGGCAGGTGCTCGGCTCGGCACCCTGGCTGGCACTACCGGGGTTGTAAATGTCAGAAAATTATTCACATATTAGCCACTCCTGCGTGTAAGCCGCATTTCTGGTGTGGGAGCAAATTTTAGTCAAAATGGTGAGGCTTGTATTCATGAAATTGCTGTAATCTTCTTCCTTTGTCCTCTTCTGAAGGAAGAGATTTAGCTCAAATATCTGAAGAGGAGGAACTGAGGCCAATGTTAAAGCCAACTCTATAGGGATTATCTCCGTATAAATAATTCCTTGTATATCAAATGATTCTGAAAAAAGCATAAATTACTTTCCTTTTGGATTGCAAGGACAGTGTCCTGAAAATGCATTTTGTAACATGATATTAAGATTTTGCATAATTTTTTGTGATGGATTGGTAGAAATAATAGCTGGTCTATTTAGGAAAGTAACTAAGATAAAGAAAAAAATCTTGATTTGTTCAAAATATATGAACTTAAAGACTCCTGTTTCCATTTCTGTGAGTTGTAAGTAACATCTTAATGGTGAAAAAAATACTGTACTCTGAGAGTTGTCAGTAATATGTTGGCTTTTTGTTCTCGACTCCATCAAAGCAAGCTCCTATGACATGTGTGCTCCTCTTTCCCAATGGAATTTGAGCATGGAGAAGTTGCTTTCTGAGGGTGTTTCATTATTATTATTATTATTATTATTATTATTATTATTATTCCAAGAGGAACTAGCTTACAAGAGAGTGTTCAATAAAAAATGTGGATGCTATGCTATGATGCTGTTATTCTTATTAATTTGTTGGTTTTTTTAATTACACAATAATAGTTTTGTGAGAAACAAGAAACTATTTTGAATTTAACTATCAGACAATAAGTTTAAAATACAGCAAATGATCCATCTAAAACAGAAGTTTACAGCTCAAAAATTCTGTCCAGTTTGTATTGAATTATAGACATTTTTGACAAACAACATTATTTTAAGATTTTTTGCACTAAAAGTCCTCAGTCCACTTATCACAGTAGACGCTCTCTCAAAAAAGTAATTCAAGAGTGTGATGCTTTTATATATTTTGGAAGAAAACATCTTCAAAAGCATATTGTGCTAACCCAAAATAGTTCTAAAATATTTCTTATATAATATCTTCAGGGAAGAAGAAACTAGGACTAAGTTCTTTAGCCTGTCTGTGCCCCTACTTGTACCAGTCAGCTAAGTATTGCCTGCTAGATAATCTTACCCTGTTATACTGTACCTCTCAAAACAATATGTTTACAGAACAAATATTGAACAAAATGTGGGGGTTTTTTTGTAATAAGAAGTGTCTTCACACTTGTAGCTAAGATTCACTATCTTATGGAAGCAAAGAAAACATTGATGATATTCACTTGATGCTTCAGAGTGTCAGATGAAGGCTAGACAAGACTAAAAGAATGAAAGTAGGTATTAGTTAAAGGTCTCAATAGCACATCTTGGGCAGTCAAAAGCCTCTGAGAGGGGCACACCCAAGATTGCTGATAGTCACGAGTTTTTCAGACAGATTTGGTTCATTTACATATCAGGGGCTAATCCTCCTATTACAGCTTCAGGCTATGAAATCAAACACCCCCAGTTTGCTCCCTCTCCCAATTCACTTTTTTGGGGTCTGAGGCAATAGGGTGTCCTTGGACCTCAGGCCAAGAGGGATTGTTTTGTATGACCAAAATGTGAAGACAGTTAACCAACACTCTCTATGGAGTTTGGAGTTATTCACTAATCCAGTACAGAATTTGAGAAATATAAAAGCTGAAATCCTGAGGCATCACACTCACAAGAGCAATTCCTGTGCATGTGCGCTTAATAGTTTAAATAATATAGAGAAAAACTTGTTACAAATACTAGCAGCAAAATGTTAAATCAGGATTAAGGCTTCTTGCCTTATCAGCTGAAATTCTGAGAAATTCATGTGACTGGAATCCACCTCAGATGCACAGCTTAAAAATATTCATCTGAAGCAATATTTCTAATACCAAAACTGTTATTGAAACCAGCAAAACAACTGATCTTGTAAACTACATATTAATTTAATTCTGAAAGAGTTTGTATGATGCCGGTATTTTTTATAACCATACAGTTGATTGTACTGAGCAAAGTGATCATGTTTTCTCAGACTTTCACTTGAAGAAATATTCACACAACTTTGAATTAATATTTTAATAGTGATGTTCATATATATTTCTAGAATAACTTTTATTTCTCTTGATATGACTTTTAAATTTATAAACTCGAGGCTGAGAATATTTCTTACATACATATAAGATATTTATATATTATAGTCTGAACGCAGAAAGTTATTTGACTTTCATAACAGAAATGTAATACATTCATGTGAAACACAAGGAATATGTGATGACTGTTTACATGTAGTATTAAGTCACCATATCCCTTCATCTCTTGCATAAACATACACACATGCAAAGTGTCTTTCTTCTCTTCCTTTGTGTTTAGTTTGCTTTAACAATCTTCATATTTCCTCTGCTTGAGAATGTAACAGAAACATAAAAATACAAACCATGTCTGAACACCAATTTCTATGTATCAAAGCATACAAAGTCATAATGAAATGGACTCCTCATACTTACTAAGAAAAAGCTCTTCCTAGTGCCCAGGAGCATTGAGATGTTGATGCACACTATATTATCAGATTTATGTCATTCTGATCAGGTGGTCCACTTGAGCCTTTGAGCTAAAGCTAAGACATTTTATGGAAGAAAGCAGCGATTTGAAGTTCCTAGTGCAAAGATAATTAGCAACTGGCAGGTATCCAATGTCATTACCAAGATGTGCTGTAGGGCAAATGCAACAACTGTCTGTTTTTGCCGTGCTGCAAACATGGATCTGTCTTGGCTCAAACTGGTTTTATTTTTAGCTTACATCTGCTTCCTAACATCTTGAGTTTTTCAGAGCTGTTCTTGAACTTGGACTTCTTCAGGTCTCAGTTGTTTAGTCCAAATTCCAAGTGAACTGTTTTCAGAGCTCATGACATAAAGTTTTTGCAGCGACAGAACCTGTTGTTTTGGATTAAGTTTTGCTTTTTTTCTTCATATATTTACCCTCTTGATGTCCTGTTTTCTTCTGCACTCTTAGCAGTATCTGGTTACCAAATATCTACACCATCAGCTTACAAGTGACAAGCAAGGGTACTGGCTTTGATTTAGCATGTTCTTAAAGCTGCATGCAAATGTCCATGCTTGAAACTGGATCTGAAACAGAGACCATCACAATCCTTATGTGGTATTTCGTAGTTGGGGAAGAAGAATAAAGGGGGGTTCTCAGAACTTGTTCGTATAAGCTATTGGGAGTAAGTTACTTGTGTACTGAAACCTGTCAATAAGGAGTGCTCTCATATCATCATCACTCAGGAGAAACAATGCTATATCTGGAAACTGCAGGCAACTTGTCAACTTCTAAATGCTGTCAAAGGTCATAGGAAAGAGGTTGAAACCTTGAGGGTAGTTTGCAATCTCTTAAGAGCTTAAAACAATGGAAAAACCACAATCTTAGAATGGTTCCTAAAGAAACAAAGCAGACTTCAGTAATTTTTGAGCCAAATAATGTAACTATCTGATTTTACATATATTTATTTTTAAAAGTTTCTTGATAAAATAATGAAAATACTATTAAATTTAGTAGTGCAGAGAATGCTTCAGGGTACAGAGTAAAAGTATTCTCCATTACTTAACTGTAACAATGGTCCTTTGATATGTTTGTTGCTCAAGTCAAAATTCAGTCTTCTAGGTAATTCTTGAGCAAGGTTTGGGAGTCAACAGAGACCATGGAGAATTTGCAAAAGGCACTTTGAAATTGTCCATACTGTTTTGGAAAATAGGGAACAAAGATACTGACAGGAGTTATTCTGTACCAGTCGGCCTTCCAGAAAAATACACTGGAATTTTCTGGTGTCAACATAGCCACTGAACCTGTGAAAAGCATGCTGGTAGCTGTCAGGTCAAGAAAAATAATAAGGTGTTATCAAATTAAAAGTTAGCTTCGTGATACTGTAGTGAAGGAATAGCTAATAAGAGATGAAGCTGTAATTCTGTGTTTATTTGACACAGAAAGCCTATATGATGGGATGTCATACCCCTGCTTTCACCAGAGGTGTGTTATTAAGTTTTTGAGCTGTATCTTCAGGGCATCAAAGAGGCCTGGGATCCTCCCTAGGGTCACCCTGATATTCCTGCTATGAGTTGAAACACTAATCTTAGAAAAATTAAGATTTTAGTTAAACTTAAATAATTGATTGATCGTCTGTCATCTCATGTTTGCTCAGCTGTGCTTACAATGGGAAAAGACGAAACTGGTAAGCAGGCTGAAGAAACACAAACAATTGCAACCAGAAACCCATTCTTTGAAAAATTGGACTATCCCCAGAAATGATTTGTATTGTCATTAATAGAAAAGGGTCGACAGTTCAGGGTGAGGAAGACTCACCTTACTTCCTCCTTTTAAGACCCCTCCCCACAAGAACAACCCCAGACTTAATTCAGGAAGACCATACGCATGCTTAATAGCCATTCAAGTTAATTACCATAGGAAACAGGGGATAGGAGGGACTGGTATTATGAATATGCATTTATTTAAACCTTTTGTCAATAAATAGACTCTGTGACCCTGTAATTTCGCAGTACGTGTTAGGGGGCTACCCCACGACTGCCCAGTGCTGAATAAACATACCCTTTCTAACTTTAAATTGTTAGAGAGTCTTTTGTCCATCACAGTTGAGTATCAGTATTAGACCAATGCTCATATTTTGGTAAATCAGAGTGCTCTCCTCTTAGACAAGAATTTGTGGTAATACTTGAGACTCACAATAATTAATTTTTAACTTTTTGACTAAGTAATAGGAAAATATCTGAGTAAGGAGAAAAATCAATGTTGCAGTAATGAAAGTGACTGAAATATGGTATAGATTTCCATTCAAATAGATAGTTAACAGAAGTAGTCTCCCAAAACTGAATGGAGATCATACCATTCTAGTTTGCTCTTGACAGTGCTTGACTGTGTTTACTGCATCAACCTGTTTTCTACAAGCTACACTGAACTTCTTTTTCTGTGTTTTGCCTGATGCAGGGTATTTAAGAGAAAGGAATAGATAATAGCAGACAGGCATAAGGATGACATTTATTCTAGTTCTGTTGGTGTAGAGTGTAAATGTTGGAAGGGAGTGAGAGGAAACTTTAACTTGCTGTCCAAACTCTAAATCCAGGAGTTCAGAGGCTGTGCCAGATCTCAGCATCCATGGCATATGGTCTACAAAGCTATTCTGGGGTAAGGTTGTGCATTTCGTTCCGCATGCAAATACATGAGTATATATTTCTATGCACATGTGTATATATTTACACACATACAAATGTGTGTATATATATATATATATATATGCATATGTGTATACATACATTGTAGACAAACTGGTAAATATACATGAGTCACATATACAGTCAATAACATCCACAGGAAGTCCTTATAGCTTAACAGTTTCTGCTCTGTGGAGTACTGCAAAAATCAATGTGTCTAAGACATTTCTTTTGATAGAGAAATTAATCACACTTGGTAACTATATGGAAGGGGCATTGTGATCTAGATATTTGAATAAAAAATGTTTGGTTTTCATTCCTGTAATTTTTTTTCTCTTGACAACTTTGTACTAATCACATTTGAAAAAAATAGTGCCAATGACTGATGCAAGTAACCTAAGTGTAACTTAAAAGCTTTACAACTCACTAGGGGGAAAAATAATTAAAGAAGAGAAACTTTTTAAAAAAAGTTGGATTTTTTTTAATCATCTATTAAATTATGTGTCTTTTTTCATTATTTTTGGTGGGGTTTTTTGGGGGCAGGGTTGGTTTTTGGGGTTTTTTTTTTTTTGTTTTTGGTTTTTTTGGGTTTTTTTTGGTTCAGTTAAAAGACTTATAAAACTCTCTTTTCAAATATTCCACATTCCCTCTGGAGTAACAGTCAGGAGCTCGTGGCTCAGAATCAAGAGCAAAGTGCAGACAAATGAGTGATACCAGGGCTTAAACCAAAGTTTTCATGAACAGATTGTCTAACAGACTGGAGTAATAATCTTCAGAGTCACCATGCTGGCTTGCAGATTGCTGTTTTAAGTGGCTTTGATTATTATGGTGATTTGGTAGCAGTTCTTAAATTGGAATTTGGGCTTTGGCACACAGATATACTACCTGAACTTTGTTTAATCTCCTGGATGGAGAGTATACAAGTAACAGAGGAGATTCCTTGGGTTAAAGTTGAAATTAAGGCAACAATATGACTAGTTTAGCATCAGAATTTGTTTCACAGAAAAAGAAATCTTACATACCTAATACCTCCCCAACAGCAAATAACAAATCAGGTAAATTTACATGCAATAATGTGTATTTTAAAACCAGAATGACTGCTGTTTATGAATCAAAGGGTGTTAATTTCCACAAAATCTCAATATTAGAGTATTGAGAAATAGGAAACTGATAAGTGGAGAAATCAGTATCAGTGAGGCATGAAAGCACTAAGAGGTAAATATTTTTTTACAGAGAAAGAAAGAGGAGGATGTATGGCATCATAAAAAAATGTAAAAAACACATTATTACATACCTCTGACACTTCAGGTTCTCACCTGTGTAAGAATGACATAGTTAATATCAGAATTTCCCCAATACATGAAGTAAGTCCAGTAAGATGAATAATGCTTATTTTGCTACAGTCTTAAAAATGTGTGTGGAGTTTATGGGTCGTGTGGGCATCATAAAGGTCAGGAGGACTTGAAAACATTCATTTGTGTGCTAAGTGATTTTTCACTGAAGCAAAACAGAATGATGTTGATCTGATTGGTCCCACTTCACTTTTCACAGGAAGTGTTGACATGGGTATATCTTTGGCACAATCAGCCAAAGTAGACCATAACCTGATTTACAGATACATAGAAATGGCTTATTTATGAAATGCATTTATTATATATAATGTATATAATAAATGTATTTATTACAAAATGTCTATTTAAGAAATGTAGTTGCTGAAAGGAGAGGTACTGAAGGTATAGTTCACTGGCACAATTATAATGGCTAAAATCCCCCCCAGAAAACTGTAAACAATAATAAAGATATACATTGATATTTTGTGACTTTTAAAAATAATCTACCGCTGTAGTTGGAGATTTGAAGGGCAAAATATAATTGTTTTTCCTTCCGTAACCCTGAAGTGTAGGGAAAGGATTTGTTATTGCAAGCAGGTGGCATAAACATCCTAGTTATTATGTATAATCCATTATACAGAGAGAAATAATAATCCTGTAAATTGAATATCACAAAAATAGAAAAGTTACATTTTAAATCAGACAAAAATATCCTCTATTACCAAGTACCTTTGGTGGAAAGTATCTACTTAACTACACACAGCCTATATGAATATCAAACTAAAACCACGATGACACATCAGATTGGTTGACAATTAAGCACAAAGACTTTGCCATTGTATGCAAATGCTCTTAATTTTAGCTGCATGGAAGTGCCTACTGGCTAAATGGGATGTATGGTCAACTTGGATTTAAATGGCTCTGCTTAACAACTCACTAGCTCTGAACCTGATAAGAGTGTGGCGTTATTGTGGATATAAACATAAGTGTATGTCTTTGTTCTTATTCGAAATGTTAGTGTGATAATGAAGAAAAAATACAGATTCATAGTACCGAAATTACAGAGTTTTTCATCAGGGTGCTATCTTTAAATATACACCAAGTACCTCAGCATAAAGTAAGCATGAATCTAGCTATATGGCAATGTTATTAAAAATTACAAGAAGAGTAAGAATTGCATGTACTGACAGTGATGAATAGACATAACCCACCATCTCAGAAAATGAAGCAATATGCATCTGCTCCGAAAAAAACACACAACTTCTCTTAAAACGAGAAGTTTTCATTTTTTTGCTAACACTTCTCCAAAATAAATGAAAAGTGGATGTGAAAAAGAAAAGTGACACATGTTGGGATCTGTATTAACTGATATAAGTGAGAGAATTACAGGATTAGTGTAAGGTATGCAAAACTTTCAAATAAATTGTGAAGTTGGATTTTAAATAAATGGCAGAATGCATAGGTCTTCAAGTAACAGAAAGTGTTAGATTAAATATAAGGGCTGAAAATTTTTTCTTATACAGAGTACAAAAGAATAGCACAGTAATTTCATGATTATAAGCCACACTAAGTCGCATTTCCGAGTGTCAGCAACTTTTCGTTCTTTGTCCATATCTAAGCTGCACCTGATTATAAGCCGCACATTACAATACAGAGTGTGATAAAAGGTATCTGTTCTATCACCATCTGTTGAGGGTGGGGGCAGTGATCCTTGTCTCTGCGGGAGATATTCTGCTAATGGACCATTCATTGAAACCAGGCAGGGCATTGTTCTTTATCTTTTCACAACCCATCCTTCTCCAGCGAGTCATTTTTTGCTAATGGCCCATTGAGTCCCACTGTGTGACTGATAAAATTACTGCATCCCATTGGAAGTTGCTCCAGCCAGGGGGAAGAGCCCAACGTTCCTTACCAAGATAAAAACAGAGGCTTTGGGACACTAAGGGAGCCTTTCTCCACTGGACTCCAGAGGAAACTGGATTTCTCCACATCACCACTGGACCTCTGGAGGGAAACGACACCTTCTACAGGAGCACTGCTCCAACTGAATCACATCTGTCCAGCAGGATGACTGCACCATCATTTAATGGGACTGCTACCAACACCCTGCCTGACGGGGTGTCAGGTTGTACTCTGACTTTGTCAGGGTTTGGAGTTTGTTTCTTTATAGTACTGTATTTCTATTTTAATTTCCCTAGTAAAGAACTATTATTCCTAATTCCCGTATTTTTGCCTGAAAGACCCTTGATTTCAAAATTATAATAATTTGGAGGGAGGGGGTTTACATTCTCCATTTCAAAGAGAAGTTCCTGCCTTTCTCAACAGACACCTGTCCTCCAAACTAAAACAGCAACTTTTCATTATTTGTCCATATATAAGCCGCATCTGATTATAAGCTGCATTTCGGGTTCGGACCAAAATTTTAGTCAAAATGGTGCGGCTTATAATCGTGAAATTACTGCAATTCCATTGCAGATGGTGGAACTGCATCAAGGAAAAAACCAGTACAAATAGGATCAGAATCATGCCTATAGCATCTAAAAGCTTAAACCAGCCTATAAGCTTGTTTAACATATGACAGGGCCAGAGGCGATTTGGAGTCTGCAGGCACTGCTCCCCCGGAATATGCAAAATAGCTAGATGTTACTGCTTAAAGAACATTTTCCAACGCTTAGCATATGGTCTAAACTTTCCAAAGAGAACATGCAGCAGAAGACACTGCTTTTTTTGCTTTACTTTTATTATTTAGCATGTGTTCATTGATATGAGCATGTCTCTAACTATCACCACCTAAATCCTAACTTCTCAGTAGCCAGTGGGTTACCTTCTGTTTATGTCAGCAGCAACAGGATTGGACCTTGCAGAACTAGCAAAGGTATTATCGAACCTAAGACTATGCTTGATTCTGGATGTTTGTTTTTCCTGAAAAAAAAACCAAACTAATCCTTTGCAGGGAAAGTATGTTGAGTCTATTTTTGTCTATGTTGTAAATGTGAAACCCTGTCCTTTCTTCTTTGGTCTAATCTAAATAATAGACTGATTATTTCATGAGAAGCTACTTGAACAGTTTTAGATTACAATTTTATTTCAGTTGATTATATTTTATCTGTTTCTCTTCTACCTTTTTCTCACAATTAGACTATTGGCATATATACACTCATTCTATAAGTGTTCTAATTAGGGATTTTTCAAATAAATAAAAAACCAACCAAACAAACAACAAAACTTAAAAAAACCCAAACCAAACCAAATAAAACCAACTAAACTTCCAAGAAAAACTTCTCATATCATTATAATATGGAACAAATAATTTTTAAATTACCTCATTTTCTTTAAAATGTATTTATTGTCCATAAAGGGTCATCGTACTTACAGGAGCAGAATAATACTATCAAGCTGAATCTTTAGTCATGACAATCCTCATGTCTCTTTTCATCGATAAGGTGAAATATATTTTCTGAGTGAAAATATCCTTCAAGGCAGCTCACACAGTTAAAGCTGTCTATATTTTGAATTTTCAGTATTAGAGAAGAAGCAGAATATACAGGTTTGGAGTATCTTGTCATGTTGCTGAAAGTGCTGTTTATTAAAAAAAAACCCTAAAAAAAGAATTTCTGGAAGTTAGGGTGATTAATATATTTTTTTCTGTGTATTTTTATTTTCCTCCAAATTATTCCAAAAACAGTATTTCTTGCGATGGCATGTCCACTGCTGAAACATCTTATGTACAGCAGGAGACATGAGTAAGCAGAACTTGGACATAAAAATACTTTTGTTAACAATAGCACTGAATATTTTAATAAAATGTATTTCTTTTAAATCAGTGGAATTTTAATTTCTGAATGTCTTATTCACTGGCTAATTCTCTTAGTTGTTACAAACTGCATTGTGAGGGAAAAAGTGTTTCTCAACTATCCTTGGAATTACTCAAGGCATCACCTAACATTTTTGGCTATCTTCCTCTGATAGACAAGTTTATTCATACTAATGAAACTCTCCGCTTAAAAATCTCTCTACAGGACAGAATTTTTAGCCAGTACTTTTAGCATAGTTTTGAAATCTATTTTTTCAAGGCATTCAGAATGACTATGAAAGCCTGAGCCTACACAGTTTTCCTTAAATAATGTTTCCATACTCTAAAGCTAGGAAACAGAACACTACTTAAAAAGATATAAAAAAAAAAAAAAAAGGAAGATCAATATTAGTTGTGCTCTAGCTAAAGAATAAAAACTGGAACAAATCTCGCAACTAAGCCGAGCCTTGTTCTCTTTAAGCTTTGGGGAATTAGTGTTTAGCAAAGACACAATCTATATTGCATGACAATCTGTTGTCCCTGTGTGGTGTAAATGTTAGACTGCCAAGATGATACCTGCAGAAACCAAACAATCAAAAGCACATTACAGCAAAAAATAATGTTGAAGACCTCAAAGGAACTTTCCCAAAAACACTTGTAATATTTACATCAATAATTCTTAATTTGTGAATGGAGAATGGTCATATCTGTCTCAAATACTGCTTCTGTTTGCTAGCACAATTTCTAGATCTGTATAATATTCTTCCCTAGTTGTTTGCAAGAAAAGAATATACTTTGCACCAAATAAATTATTTAAATGAAGCAATAATCATAAACTAAAGGGAAAGCCCCAAATTTCACTTTTCATTCTTGCATAAGCAAACAGATCACTGTTGTATCTCAATTACAGTCCAGAGATAGCAGTCAAAACTGCCTTTATGTCTTCAAGCTCAGTTATGAATGTAACTCAATCTATGGTATTTCCAGATTAGTGAATTGTACCTTGAGACATTGCTTGAAAACATACACTCTGGGATTTTCTATTCATACAGATGGTTGTGGTTATCATAATGTAATCCACTGAGAAATATATTTTGAATATTTTTATCACTTCTGCCAGGGAAGAAATTACAACAGTAGTATAGGACGATAAATCTGAAAGATGGAGAAAGACCTATCTTTTCTCATAAAGAAATACTTTTAAAAATCATGTACAACTAGGATGCAACAGCAAAAATGCCTCTAAGTTCAGCGGAGAAGGGCAAGACATATATCCACTGCAATACGGCAATGAGAAAGGGTAATGTTTGACACAGTCACTCTTTCAGATATGTTACAATGTTATTTTAATCTAAACCAGAAGAGATTTGTATCCAAAAAGTCCCTAAGATTTTAGGGAATCCTACTAAGAACCTTAATTTGCATTTTGATGACTTTTTTAAGTACTACAATAGGACTCCGGAGTGCGAATATGTGCACTATATTCCAGCAATAAAAATACTGTATTCCAAAGCATAATTTAAAAAGCTGGGGTTTTTTGTTTGTTTGTTCGTTTGTTTTACTTTGAAGGTCTTCCAGTCAAATAATTTTCCATCTACATAAGCTGCGTGGACAGAATGTTGTAAAACTTATATAATCTTCTGAAACAAAACTGTAGTTCACGATATATTTAAATAATACTTTTTATGCCTACAACAGTTTCTTTACTTTTAGCATACACCTTAGCTTTCAATTTAGAAAACTGTTATTGCAATTACAGGTCTCAGAAAAGAATGGAATTCAAAGGGGGAATCTGGTACTGAGAAGAAACATAGATAGAAAAAAATCATAAGATTTTTGAAATTTCAAGTCTTTCAATTATATCTTGGAAAAGAAAATTCAGGGATAAAAATTATATTTTCCTGTCTTTTCATGACTCCATGAAGAACCCATAAATCTGATGCTAAAGGAAGAACAATAAAACCAAATGAAAGTTATCAAGTGTTACCATACTGCATTGCTCTGAAATGTCATAAACCCTTTTATAAAGACAAATTTCCCCTCAAGTGCAGTAATACAGTCAGAGTGGAAAACAAAATGATCTTTGGTTTATATACTTCTTACCCTCAGAGGAAAAATACCAAAAGGAGTTCTGATGTTGTTCATAAAAGATAAAAACCTTCCAGAGGGGAAATTTCCTCTTTAGTGCTGGAGCAAGGTAGAATTGGAAAGCAATATGAGGAGTAATGAACAGAACAAAATGAAATCAGATTTTAGGAAAGAATACTTTGATGTGAGGGTTTGGGGTTTTTTTCAGTTGCAATGTTATCCTTTTATTTCCCAAGCCCTGACTTTTGCAGGATCCTCCTCTCTAGGGTAAGTGAAGTTTTTCTGTGTTTTTGTTCCTGTGCTGATTCTGCAAGCTGGTATTGATTAGCTTACTAATGAAAAAGGCCTCAGGTGTAATCTGCAGAGGTTTATTTTGTTCTCTTTATCTCTTGTATAATGGTTATGACCCTGGAGTCATTCCAAATTCTGATACTTCTTTTGAAGATCATATCAATCACGTAATTAAAGTGTGTTGCAATCACCTTAGTAAGTCTGCTAGACTGAAAACCGTGATCTCTGGTACTTGCTGAAAATCAGTGCCATACTGTTTCCACCCTGATTTGAGTTGTGAACATTTTTTAGCTGTTTTTCTTGAAATCTTTCAGTTATTGCTTATAGCAGTCTGCAGCTATTGCAAACCAACTAACTAGATTACATATTATATTGAATTATGGTATTCATATTCAGAAACTTTCCGTTAGTTTCCATGATGCACACTAAAATACGAATTCGTTTCAAGATGATCTTAAAACTGCCATACTATTAATAAATACCCCAACAATTTTGGTAAGTGAAACTCATGACAAGTAACAAAGAAAATATCTGCTGAGAACACTGATATTTTATTAACCTTTTAAGAAAAGATTCAAACAAGTAAGATGCCTATTTGTCTTACCTGACCAACAGTGACATTATAGACTGAGACATTCAGTGATGTGACAAAGGACCAATTGGAGAAACATGTCCTTCCAAATAGGTAAAAAAAAGATTAGAGGAATACTCTAAGGAGTCTCAACTAACATTAGATGCCCTCCCACAGACAACTACACCAAATTGTTTTCCATTGACATAGTTTTCCATAGTAATACTGTTTTGGTACAGATGTTCCTAAAGTTAAAAGTGTTATGGAACTTATTGCTCTTATGCTGACCCAAGCATCGAAACACCAAACATTATAGCCCTCCTGGCAGACATTTTATTGATACAAAAAAAATAAGAGCATGCTTTATTTAGTGTTAGTTTTGCCCTCTAGGCAATGTAGCAGCTGTTTTTGATTGGCAAACAATTCCTATGTTGACAAAATCACTGTGGATATAAAACAATTAAAATGTCATTATGGTATTAATGAGGGAAAAAAGTGGAAAGGGAAAGACCATTTGAGTAAACAGTATTTCTCTTTCTCTCATTTATTCTATTTTCTCATATCTGTTGTATCATGTTTTTCCATATGAGGTGATGACTGGAGAACTATTTCTCATAAAGAAAACCTGAAATATACCGAAAACACAGATGTGATCTTGTTTAGATCATGAAACATGTATTCTGTTTGAGCAATGCCTGACACACCTTATCATCATATTAGTGCTTGGAATGTTTGAGTCAATACCTAGATGTCTGGAATCACAAAAGATGCTTCAGGATAGCAAAGATATCCACGGTCTAGTAGATATGACTAAGGACATACTTTGTGGGATGAAGATGGAGATGTGTTGCAATATTCTTTGTGCTCTTAAAACCCACAAGGTACAAATATGTGGGCAACTGAATCACACTCCTAATCCCCTGGGTAAAATTTTAGATTTCCTTGAAGTTGGATGTTCAACGTAAGTTTAGGCTTCATGCCAGTTTAGGAATCTTGCCAGTTCTCCATCTCTCTTCAAGCCTATGTCTGAGTGTTTCTGTGGGAGCTAGATGTTTCAGTACCTGCTCCAGTCACTGAAGTCATTGGCCAAGACAGTTAATGAAAGGGGAAAAGCATGTCAACTAAGCACCTCAGAATAAGATTTAGCCTGAACACAGGTGTTTACTACCATTTGAAATGTCTGAGAATATCCCAGAACTCAGTATTGGTGAACAAATACAACAGAATCTAAAGAAAGAAAAGTTTATAAAATTGATTTATTGTCCCAGGGATTTACGAGCTATCGTGGTGCTTATATTGAGTGCTGTAGAATATATGTGGGATTGTGCTTTATCTTATAAACTATAAACTATTCTCACCATCCCTTCACACTATAACAATTTTGCACTAATAGACAAGTTAGTCTGATGAACTATTTAATCAATATTTTAAGATGTAAGATATATGGAATTTATTATGCTAGTATGGTTTAAATCTAGATTATAAATATAAAATTTAAAATAATTTTTTTGAGAATCTTGAATCAAAACTTTTATTTAAGTAGTTTAACTGCTAATGCAATATACCATGGGACACTGTTCTGAGATAAAGACAGGGCTGAAATGTTGATGTGAGTATAACATACTTGTGACTCAATCTGCAACTATCTAACACTATCTGAAAGAAAATGTTTAAACTATCACATTCAAAGACTCTGAATTTTATTTTGCATTTCTTAACTCTTACTCAGAACCACAGAAGACAATGCCAAGAATCAAAATCTATGACAAAAATATTGAAAGAAAATTCCACGTTCTTTTTATCCAAGTACTAGACAGAATACACTATATATGTAGTCCAAATTAATTTTTTTTTCTGATTTTTCATACTTTTTTTAGTTTAATTTGATCTATCTTATCTTGTTAGGATTTCCTTAGAGACATACATCACAAAAAAGACAAACTGGGGAAAACAGAAGGGGTAGAACATGTACATACTTAGATTTATATTCTAAATACAAGCCAAAACCTTGTTTCTTAGAACAATGTTATGAAAGATAAAGATTCTAATATGGCACCTTTAGTTTAAAACAAATTTTAGAATACTTTCTAGATCATTTATTAGACAACCCTCAAGAGAATCTTCCATTATTTGCCATCACATACAAGCTTTTTAGGAACAAGTGTGGATATAATTTCTTTAGTCACTTTGTGATTATGGTAGTGACATTGATAAAGTATGTCCTTGGCAGACAACAGTGATGATCGAGCTGGGTTTTTTTCTTGACAATTTATCATATTACAGCCCTCTCTGGAAGGGACAAGTTATTGTTTTTTGGTTCCCTAAACTTAGGAGTGTTTGTTGCAAACATTAACTCTTTTAATAAATAGTTGCCTCATAGTATTGACTGCAATTTTCAACAAACATCTATTATACCTGTATTACTGGTTTTCCACTAAACAGTTGCATGCTGCCCATTCATTTTACTTTAGTGTGTAGAAATAGCATGTAGTTTATGGTATATAGAATTCATTAAGCTCATAGCCTGCACACAAGAAAAGGACCCCGCTCTTTGCACAATTTTCTTCCATAGACAAATGGGACCTCAAACCATCAAATAAAATTAATAAAAATGAGACAATGCTTAAAATAATTATGAGTCAAAAAATTCTCAGAATAAAGGCAGACTGTGCAGACAATTCAAGAACCTCTGCTTGCTTCTGATGTAACCCAGAAGATTTGAATATATATTGTGATTAAATAAAGAAAAAATTTGGATTAAATGTAAAGGAAGGTAGAATACCTATTAATGAATGCATCATACAAATTTGACAATAAGTACAATATTAGGAGACTGGCAAAAAGTTCATATTTTTGACTTGGTAAAGCAAAATTTTTATGCATAACATAAAATGCATTAAATGTAGTGAACTATTTTATTTTTTATGCTTTCTCATAGAAAATTTTTACTCCATTGTTATAGCAGATGGGGTATATTTGATGTTAAATCTTTGTAATCACAAATAAAATTAATTTAAATAATGTATACCAAAATACTTCCTCTTTCAACTGATTTCTCCTTAACTCTGAAGAAAATATGGCTTTACACAATTTTTACCTTGATGAATGGCCTCAACCACTTATCTGTTCAATCGACCACTATTCAACACAGACCTTTAAGTTATTGTAGCACAAATAGAGTTTGAGAATTGTTGCATTCACGTTTGCTGTTACATGGTCATGTGTGGTTTATGAACAACTTGTTCCAAACCTTCAGAACGTTCTGAATAATTTATATTTCTCTTTTCCCTGAAGAAATTTCTATAACAAGAAACATATTGTCTCCTTTAGTTTTCAGATCATCTCCATTTGCTGGGAGGTAGTTTATGGGCAAGTGCTTCATGACAGCTCTTAAGTTGCAAAGAAAAGAAAATATTATTTCTCTTTTTATTCCTGCTTACAATCTCTCTCTCCAACTAAAGCAAAAATAAAAATGAAATCATGTAAGCAAACAAAGAAGCCCAAATAATGTAATAATATTTCTTGGGTGATTTGTAGCAATCTTTTACTTAGAGAAATTTATGTCCCTGTGATGGTTCAGCACAGTTTCTTGAGACTAAAAAAATGTAGGGGATTTTTGTATTTCCAGACTTTCAATATTCTCTTTTTACAGTAAGAGATAAATGTATTTGAAATTGTAATGCAGATCTTCAATGCCCTGGGCTAAAAGCTCTTGGAAAGTCCTTCCTCTCATGCATTGTCTCATTGAAATGACTTTTATATATTTCAGGGTAAAGATTTCCTCTAGCCAAGGTTCCTAAAATGAAGCTTTTCTCTACTCATTTTCTCCTTAAGGTCTTCAAGTAAGTGCAGCAACATCAAATACAAATGTTGTATACAAATACAAATGCAGATGTTATACCTGAAGAGGGATCAATTCTCTCTACATGAACAATGATTTTTTGTGCATAGGAAATTTTATAGGACTTGGCCCCCTATTAGATTATACTCTGTACTGGAATAGAAATTGTCATTACCTTTAACTGTTCAACCTTAATGCCTTTAATAATTTTTCAATTTATTGCTTATTTTTCTGTGTTTCCTGGCTTTCACAAATAATTTGTATTCTAACTATGTTTGTAATGTTCGCTGGATTTACCATACAACTATTCAGAAACGTCTATTGGTAATTTTTTGTGATGCAATTTTAATTGACTTTTTCTTTTCTATTTTCATTCTTTCCCCTATTTTTTTATTTTCTGGGTTTTTTCCTTTTCTTTTTTTTTTTTTTTTCCTTTCAGGAATGTTGAACTTTGTTTCCTCTGTCAATGGATTCAATAAGGGCTTGCTTAAGATAATAGGCATAATAATCTTCACAGGTAAAATTATGCACCAAGGTTACTTTTGAAGCAGCACAAAGATAAGAAAAGAATCAGCTCAAAATTTGCTTCACAGGTGTGATTGTGCATAGCACTCACAATAATTTTACTTGACTCTAAATTTAGCACTTTCTTTGTATGTCACATTTTTTTTAAACTTAGCGTTAAAAAACTTCACCTTTAACAACAATTATATCTTAACACTGAGATGAATAGGAAGAATGAGACAGTGAGGAATACAAGGCTTAGAACCAGCACCTTATTGATGGTTTGCTGTAGAGAGGTTCATAAGAGAGTTGGGAATTCACTTTGACGGAAAAGCCATGTCATGGCAGAAAAAAACTGAAGGCCTGTGAGGAAAAAGTTGTTATTATTTCATGGAAATATGCAAATACTTCCACTCTAATAAATCAGAACTAGTACTTTTCAAGATAGGGGACTTTTGAGTCATCAAGCTAGAGGTCAAAATCAAATCTGCCTTTACAAACCTTTTGAGAGACTTGAAAACTTGAAAGGCCTTGCAGGAAAACTTCTCAACAAGTGCATGCAGAAAGCTGACAAACACAATTGATAATAACAAAAAGTGAATCAGGGGATCATATGGACCTTTTCTAAATTAATGGAACTAGCTAAGTAGTCCAAAACTAGCAGATTATAGTCTGAGTAGTCCCAGTTGTTGGAGGAAAAAAAAAAAAAAAAAAAAAAAAAAAAAAAAAAGGAAAGCAACTCCAACTCTTGAAGAAAATTCAGTGTTTCTGTTGATGGTAGAACCAACCTGGGCTGGGAATTTAAAGGCAGTTGCAATTGTCTTACCGTCCTGCATTTCACACCAATTCTGTAGCAATAAATACAGATATTTAGTATACAGCTTTGAAAAACCCACTCAAGGAAAAGATGACAACCAAGCTCATACTGTTTCTATTCTGGCATAAATTTGCATCTTTTTGTAGACCTGTTTTGGATTCTGCATGCTATTCTTACAATTCAGTCCTGGGGTGTTTGAATGACAGAACTATGGGAAATGAAGATTAGAAGGCATGACCTGATTGATTTCAACATGCTTCTCAAAGCAAAAATAGACTCCAAGTTAGTTCATCTATCTGTGAACTTTTCCAAATGAACCTTTTAAATTTTCAAGAATAATCAATATATCTGAATATGTTATTGTTCCTCTCACTGTGATTTTTTCCCCACTATACAATAAGAATTTTTTTTGTTGCAGCCTGTTGCTTCCACTATGAAAACTTGAATTAAGACAACTTCTATTCTCTCTGTAAACACTTTGTTAGGTAGTGGAAGGTTGCAATAATAATTTTCTGAGCTTTCCCTTCTCAAAGTTAAACCAAAGCAAATTATTTCAGCTTTTCCTTATACATAATTTGGTCTGGAATCCTTTCTGAACAATGCTTTACTTTTAGGTTTCCTCAGATTTGTCAATCTCTACATTGTATGGGGAAGCTGAAACCTGGAGGCAGTGTTACAAATACAACTTCACTGGAGCTGAGGAGAGGTGACTTAGAATTCTCTCAACCTGTTGCACTAAATTTTAAATTATCATTTGGTCCTCAGTTCCTTTCTGCAAAAGTCTGTTACCAACCTGCACTGAGATTAAGGGATGCTCTTTCTGAGCAGCAAGATTTCACACTTGTCTTTGCTGGAACTCATGAAGTTTCTGTTAACCCAATACCTCCATCTTTTGAGGTACCTCTGAATGGCAGCCCTGATATCCAGCACACTAGCCATTCCCTCTAGTTTGGCTTTATTCACAGATGTAATGATGATGTATTTTGTCCCATATTCCAAATTATTGATGAAGAGATTAAACAGTGTTAGTTGCAGTACTTACCCAAGCATGACATTCATGGATATCTACCAGTTAAGACTTCAAAACTAAGATCTCTGCTTTTTGAATGTGGACACAAAGAGAAGTTCTGTGAGTTTTTCATTCACCTTGTAGTCTACCGATCCAATCTTCATTTCTTCAGTTTTACTAGGTTACTGTGTCAAAGCCTTACTAAAGTCAAGGCAAATGATATACACTACTCCTCCTTTAGGCAGTGATTTTATCACTAAAAGAAATAAGATTTATCTGTAGGATTTACCATTCCTCACTATTTGTCACTTTTCCTTTGTATCTTCTCTAAAAAGTTACCTCCTAATTTTCTGGCATAAATGACTGGCATAAATCATAATTTTCTCTAGATCAGATGGTTTAAAATTTGAAAAGAAAATTTTTATTAGATAAAATTTCAGGCTGTACTCCTGACCGTAGGTGGAATTATCAAGTTGTACAAGACGGACATCACAGAAAAACAAGAAGTTCAACACAATAATTTTATAATGGCATAAATGGCGATAAAATGTTAACATGCTCTTAGCATGAGATGAAATGTCAGTATTCATAACCAGCTGCCTCAAGTAGCCCTCCTCGAAGCAACCTGGGGAACCCCTTTGACACTACAATTAGGAGAGTAATGGAATCATAAGCCAACAAGAAATTGCTAGCACTCCATCTGAAGAATCTAATGTTGCTTTTGACTTTTGCACAGGCCTTAACATTGACATCAAGAGGAACCCTGCCAGCATGCACTCAATTTGGTTTCACAATAGATATTCAGGTACAATTCCACTTTTTCTTTATTGGCTTTTTTTAGCATCTTACTCCTCTCTGTTCCATAGGAACCTGACCTGTGCTTCTTTGAAGACAAGAACAACAGGGATCAGTATGTAAAAGTATGCCTGAATAGCTGCAGAACAGCAAAGAACATATTCTTTGCTTCTTTAACTGAGATAATATCCCAAAAGGGTTGGAAACTGTGTTCCAGAAGCTTGCTACTAATAAATGTGAACTGGTATTATGGTTTTAGTTCTGTTGAAAAAAGCGTCTTTATGTTTTTTGTGAAGGTGGTGTAAGATTTATATAGTAACAACTTGCAAAGTGATTTTTAGAATATGTTGGTATAAAAGCACTGACACTCAATTTACCTGCATTGCCTCAGAAGCAAACAGTTGCATAGCTGATGTAGTTCATACCTCTTCAGGTTCGTCCGTTCTTTATGAAGTTCTCTCAACATGCCATGCATTTAAACATCCCTATTCTTGCAATACTTTGTATTTTGGAAGTAATCATTATAGTGGGTGGCAATATAGTTCTAAAAGATGTAAAAGGCAACTTGCTTGTGAAAAAGATAGGAATGAAGGTCACAACATTTCTTAGAATTCAGCTTTTTTTTGTACAACTAATAAACAACATTAAAAATAGTTCTGGCTAGAGATATGACTCTTTGTGCTTTGCTAATATTTTTGACATATCTCATTTTCAAATTTCAGTCACCTTTCCTACAACATTAATAGTTTGGACTCCATACTTAGGACAATCCTCCTTTAGAAACAGAGTGCTAACATTTTAATTCCAACACAACTGTCAGCTCCTTTTGTGTCCCATTGCAAATTCTTCAGGCACAAAGTCATTACTTGAGCTAGCTTGAGCTATAGTGTTACCTGTTAACTGGTTGTCTTGTTGAAGATAAAACACTTGTACTTAATTTTTATTGCTACTAGAATAGCCAAAAGGAAAAAGATAAACTTCTGATAGTCAACTGTTTTGTTCTCTTTTTTTTTCTCCTGAAAAAGAAAGGATTTTATAAAAGAATTAATACAGTCTTAATTAGAAGAAATATTTTAACCACCAGCAAAACAATATTTAATACAAACCTTCTCTTTAAAACCAAGTATTATAGACAAAGTTAGCAATTTTTTTGAAAGATACACTTAACACCACTCTCTGATTTCACAAACGTCAAGGTTTTGAGTCAGGGGACAATTTTTGCTAATCCATTGTAAATCTACTTAGTAGATCCTGTCAAATATATTTCTGAAAAAACCCCAAAACCTAATTTTAGTGTGGTCAAAGTCAACAGAAATACCTGCTAAGGTCTCCAAAATTTTGTTTGCCATCAAGCATTCTTAAATCTATGGCAAGGAACAGAAATTCTGTTCACTACCCTAGAAACTGATTTGGTTTAATTGACCATGTAAAAGACTCTGGGAATAATGCAGATCTGTATAAAAGGTCCCTGGGATCCTGATGGACAGTGTGTTGAACATATATCATAGAGGAACCTTGCATCAAAGAAGGCCGATACCGATGACATATTGGACTGTATTGCCAAGAATGCAGCCATCAGGCCCAGGTAATGATTCTTCCACTTCTATTTGGTAGTCGTGAGGCCACATCTGGACTGCTCTATCCATTTTGGGATCTCCATGGAACAAAGACTTTGGAAGGGGGATGCAGGTTTGACGAGAGGGCGAGAAAGTTTGGTTTGTTCATCTTTGAAAGAATAGGCTTTCTGCCTGCATATGGTTAGAGGATACAAAGAGGACTAGGATTCCCTAGATATGCACAATGAAGGTGATTAGAAACAAGCTGGAAGGTGGAAAGATCTGAGTCACTATAAGGACAAAATAGAAGGTGTTGAACACCAGAAAAAGTTACCCAAATAGTTTCTGGGGTCTCCATTCTTGGAGTAATTCAAAAGTTGATTCATAGAGTTTTTGTGCAATTTAATATAATTAGACCATAGACTTTTATTTCAGAAGAAGGGATGACTGTGTGTGTTCTGGATATTCCTTTAAACACATACATTCAGTGATTTGATTGTTAATCTTACAGGGAAGTTTAGTAGCCACTTTTCATAGAATCATAGAATTGTAGAGCAGCTCAGGTTGGAAGGGACTCAAGAGCTCATGTGTTCCACCCTTTATGTGAAATGACGATGAGATTACCCACACATGCACGCTGAAACTCTTCAGCAATGAGAAAACCTATAACGTCCCCTGAGGACGTGGTTCCTGAGCTTGATTGTACTCACTGCAAAAATTCCTTTCTTCTATCAAAGTGAAATCTCTCCCAGTGCAACTTGTAGCTGCTGTCCCTTGTCTTTTCTATGTGGCTTCTTACAAAGAGGTGGAATGATCTTTTTGTAGCTGCCCTTAAATACCGGATACTTTAATTAAGTCCTCCCCTGAGCCTTTGCTCCTCCAGGGATAAGAGACCAAACTCTTTCAGGTTTTTCTCATAGAGTAGATTCTCTAGACCTCTAATCACTTGTGTGATCCCATTCTGAAACATTATAGAAGTAATTTCGTATACCTCATCAAAGATGATGTGGTATTTGGACTTCCAAATGGAAAAACATTCAGTCTTGAGAAAGTCTGAAGTATATTGCTGTCACTTAGCTTCTAATCATCTGGTTGATCGACTGAAATCCTTGGCATCTCCCAAAGGATAGACCTATTCTGGTATCAGAGAGAAGATTATTTAATATTCTTGCCCCCTTATCACCAAACATACTTAGTGATTAATGAACTGAGTGCTTGCTTTTCAATAAAAGAAGTGTTTAAAACCATGTTACCAAAAGAGATGGTGTGAATACACTTTATTTTCTATGTCTTGTGGAATAAAACATGCTTTAGTACTAGCGAATGATCTTTGAAGACCGGGATTCATTTTGGTTCATGGCATCTGTATGTGGTTTTTCTTCATTTTGTTATGTTAGAATTTTAAACATATTTTGTCTTGTACAATTAATGAGAGAGTATCTTAAATATTTCCTCTTCCAGTACATGCTGAAATAATTTTAAATCTTCTGTTGTCTTTGGTAGGCCTTAGAGACAGCCCTGGGAAACCATGCTTAGAAAAATCCCATTGACTGCTCAGCTGCTATATGCAATTGAGTTTCTTTGTCTTACTGTGACAATGAAGGAAATTAGTTTTTGAATGTATTCGTGCAATAGGAATACATGCATTGAAAATTCAAGGATGAAATAGTATCTGGGTTGTATTGTCAGTGCAGGGACAAGACAGAAAAGTTTTACATAGCATTAAGTTTTAAAGAAAATTATACCAATAAAAGGGGAAAAGGAAAAAAGATCATTTTCCCAACTGCCTGAAACATTATTTATAAATTTTTGGTCCAAAATCTAGAGGAAAGAGAAGTCTATTAATTAAAAAAAAAATATTTTACTTGTTACTGGACAAAAAAAAAGTTTTTATTTTTTGTAGGAGAAAACCCCCATAAGGATCAAATTAGGCAATGTAAAATAAAATTTATTTACTCTGCAGTTTCACCAAATTTAGTGCACATATACTAATTAGCCTGTTTTGTTACAACATTAATGAAACATGGAATCTAGTGTTTTCTTCTACATGTCTTTTTATTATAACAAGATTTTTAAAAAATTAAACATCTCCAAAAAGATATATTAATTCTTGTGTCTGCGTTGCACTTGCTAATTTTTGGGTCATGTTAAAATTCTGTAGCCTGATTGCCAGTTACAAATTCAACATCAATAGTGAAATCTGAAATTCTTTTTTTCCTTGATGTGTACAGATTTCATTCACTGAACCAATATGCTTACATAATATAAACCTCAGTTCCCCTTTGACTTGATTCTGGTCCAAAATATAATATTCTTTCCATCGGGACTTTATGTCATCTATTATATAGGTTCATTTTGTTGTCTATTATATGGGTTTGTTGTTTAAATTTTGTGATGACTAAATAACTCCATTCTTAAAAACAAGGGATTTATGTCTAATCTATTAATTTTTATCTTCCAGAACTTGTACTGCATCAAATCTTTATCTGTTATACAGATGAACTCACAGTCCATCTCTGCTTCTGACAGTGATTTAACATTGCAATCACCTTGCTTGCAACTTCTTTCTGCATACTTGTACTTCTCTTCAAATCTTTCATCTTGAGTGGTAGACACCAACTTTTTAAATCTAAATTTAGTATCCACGAATGTGGGATGCCAAAGTTTGTGCTCATTCTATCGGCCACTGGAACACAGTAAAAGTTCATCTTTTAGTCATTTTCACTGTGATCAAAATGGACTTTCTAGAATCTCTGATTCTACATAGAAAGAGATCTCACACAGAAGGTGTATCTTAGTTCTTTGTCACTTATATTTAATCATTGTAAAATGTTATTGTTAGATATTCCCAGTCTACTATGCAATCCAGGAATTTCCCTACAAATGACTTCTCACGTAATGTTGACCTTGTCATTGATGACTTGTTATTTCTTACAAATAGCCAATGACATAGAGTAAGACAAGAGTTGATTATGACATGACAGCAATATATGGTTTAAATATTTTAATGATGATAGTTTATTTGGAATGACCTTTTGAGATTTGTCTGATACATGCTCTTTAATAAATTTAATTTATATTACATGAGGTTTAATCAGTCAAATTTATTCATTAAATTCATAGTTTTTCTCAAATTAAATGCCTTACAAAATAAAGTAGGCATACTACGAGTGATACTATCTAATTAGCTTTAAATATCAAACAGTTGTTTAATTCACATCGGTTAAGTGATGTTTACCTCACTTAATTCTTTACTTAGTCCAATTTCAGTCATTCTATTATTTAATATCAATAATTTATAGACAGTACCTTTCAACTCAGCATCTCTCCTATTACTTATATATGAACTTTAATGGTGTAGCAAAAGAATGAATTAAAAAGGGAAACACCAAGGGAAACTTGAATATAACACTGGGAGTTATTCCTTCTATGGCTGATTCTGTGACTGAGAGGTCATTCAAAATATCTTTCTTATTTGTAAATAATACTAGATACATACTGAAAAGAGTTAGGTCTTTTGAGTTTGAAAATTTAATTTACTTCAATGATGTTATTATTTAACGTATAAGTAATTTTTCTGCATTTAAACATTATTCACATTGTTATTTGCAGTTGTTATGATATTTATACCTACTATGAATAGGATATTAGTGTTCAAGGGAGTATTTTCAGAAGGATCGGTGTTCACTGTTAATTAGTTGTATGCCATGCCAAATGGACAATAAACCAATGCAGAAGTATAGGAAAAATAAAAGATATTTACTCTCTGTGAAAAATGGAGACTATCATAGGAGTGGGGAAGGAGGCAGAAACAGTGAATAAAGAAATTTTTGTCTATGAACAATATTCATTACGAATTTATTTCTGTTGTGAAGAAAGCCTATCAGCTTTCCCACAGCTTGATAGAGAATCAAAACCTTTCATAAACTTGATTAAATTGAGTGTGTTTTAAATTAAGACATATTATAGTTAAATCAATGTGTTTTTCTAAATTTTGAACACTTTCATTTGTTATTAAATATAAAACCAAAATATATATTCAAAAATTTTTCATGAGCAAATAATTTCTAAGAGAAAAAAATTAATAGGTGGGATTATGAAGAAAAGCAAGATTAGTTTTTCCAAATTAAAAACATTACAGTGTTTTATGAAACAATAAGCAACCTTCTGAAGGAGATAAATAAAGTATTTGTTTTTTCTAGACTGATGTTTTTCATGAGAAAAGTGTCTTGATTTGACACATCAAGAAAGAAAATGCATGTTAGAAAAATCTTTGACAGACTCCCAATTATTCCAAAGTAAATTTTCATGATGTTGATAAGGATTTTTAATGAATAGGAAAAAAACCCCAAAAAACAACAACAACAAAAAAAAAAACCAACACACTGCTTCAAAAGGTTAGTGAAAAAATAAAAGTTACATGATGCAATGGAAAACTGCATGATTGGTATTATCAACAGAAGTTGAAAAACATACTGATGGAGAAAAGTTAACAGAGTATCAAGGATATGATTGTTCTGAGACACACAGTGAGAAAAACAAAAACAGATTCAATATATATTGTTTTTAAAACTATATGCCTTTAATGAGAGATTTAAATAACATCATAACAGCATAAGTCCTTGAAATATCCTACAAAAAGCCTTAGGAAAAAAAGAAATTTGGGAAAAATAGTTAAAAACAAAGAAATGTGATTGCTTCTAAATATTATAATCTGTCATGTATCATCAGATATACTAATACTGCCTAAAATTATTTAACTAGAGATGATCAACAATACATGCACTTGAAGTAGCTTTTTTTTTTTAAGAGTTACCATTCATTAGAAATAGCTGAGCAATAAAAAGATTTAATTATCTAATGATTTAAAGAGACTTTTGAAATATCACCTTTTAATTTAGCATAATGATATTATGAGATACAGATATGAGAGTATAACAAAGTATTAATTATATTCTGTGTTTTAGAAGTTCCTCTGACTGGCTTTTTTTTAATCATGTTTTCTCAATTGTTTTATGTTTCAAAACAAGCTCAACATGGTCTTTTCCTAATTGACTACGGCTAAAAATTTTGAAGTCTTTTGGTAGATGTAACATATACACCTTTCACTTCCTTTCTTAGGGATTTCATGAACTGTATGTCTTAGGGTGGTGAAGCCCACAAAATAACCTTCCTAAGTAATCAATCAAATCTTCAGTTCTCATGTGTGTCTTCTGAATGAGGGTTCTATGAATTCACATAGATTTGATCAGCCTTCAGTAAAATTCACTTATACCTGTTACTGCATGTCAGTTAGTGCTATATGTTATATGTGAATAACAAACACTAGATGAAAAATAATTGTTTTAGGATTTCAACAACCCAAATATTATTTCCCTTCTATCTGCAACAACTCTTCAGTCAAAAGCTAGTATTTTCTCTGTGGTCATGCTTTTCTCTGAGTGGGAACTGAGTTGTCCTTGCCTCTTCCATGAAGAGTTTTGCCATGACGTGTTAAATTGTAGATTTTGCATTTCATGCCAAGCATAACCACACTCCTTCAAGCCTGCAGACTTACAGGTTGGGTCTGCTTGAGTGCTCTAGCTGAAGGACTGAAAGTGAGGCGTTTGGGGAAGGAAAGGAACTCTAATGTATTGAAGTCCTTTTCCTGCTCTTGATGGTTTTATACTTATTTTAGTAAAGAGATACTATTAGGGTGAAAAATAACACTAAAATAAAGACCCTTGTCCCTTTTAGGTTTTAATCCAAAGTGGTGCTGGGATTTGTTGTTGGGTTTGGTTTTCTCTGTTGGGGAATACTAATACAAATTTTTGAAACTATATAGAAATTTAGGAAGAGGTTAATATTTATCTAGAGAACCATGTCCTCAATCTGAAAAAAAGGAGACATACCTTTTTAATAACCTTTTTCATGTAACCCCTAGTAAAAGTTACTGGGAAATTCTCTCCTATTTTCTACTAAAATCCCAAATAATAATTTTGTTGTAGTCCCACTTCTAATGTAGTAATTATGGATTTCTTAAAAAAACCCTTAAAACTCCTGTACTGTAGCAAACACAACAGCATCATGCCATAGGTATTCAGCCAAATTCTGTTGTTGTCTGTTAAATTCTTTATAGTGAAAAACTTCCTGCTTGCCATTTCTTTTCTGAAATAAGTTCTGAGATCAAAAATATCAGAGTTTAAATCTACCACAATTTGATTGAGGTTTCTTTCTCTTTGCTTTCATTTTGTTGCCATGTTCACTCTATGGAACTTTCTTTGACCTGAATATAAATAACAAAGATCACTGACCTGTAGTCTGCTCTTCTCCCTTTATCAACATTAATGGAAAGCGGGGGAGGGAAAAGGAAAATGCATGCTGTTAGCTATTATCTTTACAAATGACTTGCTAGCCTTTTATTTGTCTTCTTTTGCTTCAAACACTCAAAGGATATTATCAGAATTTCACTAGATGGAGGTTCAATCTGAGATGACTTGACAAGCTGCATCTTCCTTAAGAAGATTTTGACATGATATTAAGCCATAGTTACAAGCCAATACTTGAATGTGGAGCCCTGGGGAAATCTTTCCAAAGTGGACACCAACATTTACAGCAGGAGGCAGGTGTCTGCACCACTGAAGCAAACAACAATATGATATATTTAGTATCGAAAATGGAAGCAAAACTACTGTCTCTTACCACTGGGGAAAATGGAAGAGGTTGAATGAGGAAAAAAAGCATCCTTTTCAGCTCTGGAGAATTTTAATTTACTGACAGAAATGAAATATAGTCTCATCACGGCAGGTGCAGCAAGTGCCAGGTGCTGTTCACAATATTGTCTTTGAATTTATGTGTTTTCGAAACATTGAGAGGATGTGAAGCAGCTGCCATGGCCATGTGGAGAGAAAGCAAAGAGCTTTTAATTAGCAATAAGAGGGCTGTTAATTTCTTTTAGGAGTCGATTTGCTTTGCACTCGTATCAGAACCTCAGCAGGAACTCTGTGCAGCCCCAAACACACAAAAGAAAATCAAGTAAGCCATGTGCTACAGCAGATTTAAAGCAGAAGTGAAATAAGGTTCTGGCTCTTGGCTAAAGAAATTCTTGGCAATTTCAATTTTCATATTGAGAAATGATGTACACAGATGAGGGACTGAAAAAAGATTTAAAATTTCAGTACAATTGCTAACCCAAGTGGTGCATAATAAAACACTCAGAGATCACAGTAAAAAAAAAATGTATCAGCCCTACTATGGGACTCCTGCTGAACCTAACACAGTAGTTATTTGAACTGAAATAAATACTGGAGACCAAAATACTGAGATAAATCAGAATGTGAGAAAAGTTACATGAGACTACATCTGAGATACTAAACCACTGGCACAAATACCAACTTTGACTTGGATGAAGAATTTAAGGTTTTTGAAGTCTGACACCCAGTACTTGCCACGATCCTGTCTGTCTGTAAAACATAAAGACAACCTAGAGAAAGACAGGAACTTGCAATTGGGTCTCAATTCTGTCAACCTCAAAAAGAACAATGTAGTACTCTTGTTTATGATATATTGTTTATTTTGCTAAGAGTACTAGTGTGTGATTAATTACAGTACTAGTGTGCGATAATTACAGTTTTTCTTCATTTAAGAGACATCAATGATCTACTCATCTTTAATTTAGGAATTTTCTCAAATAAGTTTGAGAGATTTAAAATCTGAAGTAATGTTTCTCCTCCTACTGAGATTAAAATTGTGCAATGACATATTGAATGACAGGGAAAATGAATTATTATTGTCTAAACATTGATATTGTCTAACATTGCAGTAAATTGAGACTTTCCCAGTAAGTTTAGTAAATTTGCTGGTTTGTAAATCTCAGTATGCTCAATAGTTTCTCTTTGACATCCAAGGAAATACAGAACCACTTACTGTATATAGGAGATGTCTCCGTAGTATTTCTTTGGATATTATTTTAAAATAAAATTTATTTATGTTTACCTTATGTTTCATTAAAGATTACTGAGGCGATGAAGTTAAAAATGTTCATGAGTCTTTACAGAGCAGGGAATTATATATTAATTCATGCAAATAAGAAGGGTATAATAGGTCAGGACCCCAATTTTAATTTAATCTTTCATTATGCAGCATAAATTAGCATGCTTAATTTATGGGGACACAAAAACATTTAAAGGAGGACAACTGATAATGTATAATATCCCCAAAGACAGTCTTTCAAGATTAAACAAGACTCACTCTACGTTGCCAAGTCAAATGTCCCCCTATCCTCATATTTTTATCTAGTATATAGTAGTAATATGCTATTTAGTTTCTCTCTGTAATATTAGAAAATAATAAGCAGTTTCATGTATTGATTTTACACCTGCATCGAATATGAATAGGATAAATGAATGAAGGTCAATTAGCTGGCTTCCTGATGTAAAGTAACAAATATAGAGTTTTTCATTAGTGAAATTGAACAGAAGGGATGCAAAATTGGCTATTAAGTATTTTTGTACTGTTATGACATGGTATAAAAAAATATTAAATATTATAAAGAGAACAAATGAATTAGAGATTAAACACAGTCTGTGTGGGAAAACCCCATTTATTATACCTACTGATGTCAATCCTCTGCCTGTTTTGAAAAGCAGAACTCCTGTATAGAGATAAAATACTCTCGCATCCATGTTTGAGCCTCCCTGGTTGCTGGGATGAGCTGAGCCTAACCTAGCGTGTGTGCCTCTGTGTGTCTCTGCTGCCTGGAGTTGTCAGTGAGGTAATGGAATAGCTCTGCCCTTCAGCTGTAGTTTGGTGGTTGCCTCTGGTTACCTGTGTTTGTCAGTTCATACACCTATCCATGTATGGGTAAGACTTGAGAAAACACAGCATACCATTTCCTACCTTCTTAATTTTAACAGTATTGCCCTAGTTTGGAGGACAGGTGTCTGCTAAGAAAGTCAGGAGCCTCTCTTTGAGATGGAGAATGTAAACTCCCTCCCTTCCAAATTATTATAACTTTGAAATCAAGCGGCTCTAAGGCAAAGATATGGGAATTAGGAATAACAGTTCTTTACTAGGGAAATTAAAATAGAAAATACAGTATTGCAAAGAAACGAACTTCAAGCTCTGACAAAGTCAGAGTACAACCTGAAACCCCAGCAGGATGTTGGTAGCGGTCTGATTAAATGGTGGCTGTAGTCCTTTTGTAGTGACAGATGTGGTTCAGTTGGAGCAGTGCTCCTGTTCAAGGTGCAGTTTCCCTCCGGAGGTCCAGTGGTGATGTGGAGAAATCCAGTTTTCCTCTGGAGTCCAGTGGAGAAAGGGTTACTTTAGTGTCCCAAATCTCTGTTTATCTTGGTAAGAAATATTGGGCTCTTCCCCCTGGCTGGAGCAACTTCCAATGGAATGAAGTAATTTTATCAATATCTCCTGCAGAGATAAGGATCACTGTCCCCCACCCTCAACAGATGTTTTATCACATCCTGTATTGTAACCCAAGACGGTATTTGAGCTAAGGTATGCAAAAAAGAGTAGGGTTTACTTTCACAAAAAAATGGGTGTGTTCTATATTTATAATTCTGTCTAATTTTATGTTGTTTTTTTTTCTTTTTTTCCAAAATGGCTGAGAACATTTCAGTCATTTATATCCAAATACATAAAGAGAAGGAAGTTTATGCTAAGTGCTTGTGATTATGTACTTGTTTAGAAATCAGAGAAACAACATTCTCAGTGGCAACACAGTAATTTAAAACTGATTTTCAATATTACAGACCAATCAGTTTCCATTGCTGTCTCATTCCTCTGTATTAAAATCCTCCCTTGATTCACTTTTTCAGGTTGATCTTGCTGAATGGATCACTGTAATGATTTGGCATCTGCTAAAGTTTTCAATATGTGGTCACAGGATTATGATTAATCTTTTAATAACTGCTGTCTGTTATGAGGAAATCACACTATGACTAGTGAAGGAAGTCACATCTTTGCTTCACCATGTGAATCACCTCCAGTATGAAAGTATAGGTCAATGATTTTGGTAGGAAGTTTGGCAACTAAACAAATATTTTCATGTTCCTCATCTCTTAGCACATCACTCCCTGTTCAACTTATATTTGACGAAAGTGCTTATGACATAGCATCTCAGAACATGCCCTGATCACCTCTACTCTCATACACTGATATAAGAAACTCTATCACTTTACTTTATTTTTTTTGTATTTCTTGTGCTCTTCTTTTGTGGCAAGGACTTGCATTTACCAGAACCTTTGAAACAAGACCAAAGTGAGATCCTTCAGCAATTGTCAGTGTCTCTAGGTTCTTCTCAGAAGGTGGAGACTGCCAAAGTTAGCATCTTCAACTATCTGAAAAGTTCATTTCTAAGTATACAACTCATTATTGTACTCATTAAATTGGAGGAATTCTTAGATATGGAGCATGGGGAGTTATTAAATCAAGGTAAGTCTATCATTAACTTATAGTTCTGTATTTGGTTCATGGATTATCTGTTTTTAACACAGAAACAATTTAGATCACACAGTGATTCTTTCTGCATCCATTCACTGACAGCCAGGCAAGTGTTTGCATGCTTTGTTACTCAGCCTGCCTGTAAAAGAACACTTGTGTTCAGCAGGTGAATGCTGCAGTTCTGTTTATTCTGCGTCAGAAATGTGAGATGAGTATAGTCACCCAAGGCTCCATTTAATCAGTGGAAGGATGGCCAAGGGAGATGGTGCAAGCGTGTGGCAATTACTGCTACTACATTACAGATATGTGGTCACCCATTGATTTAATGGCAACTGTACGCAACCTTAATGCAGTAGCTTGTCCTAGTGAAGAGGTTACAAAAATATTAATGTGATTTCTAAGCCATAATCCATATATGTTTTTAAATTAAATGTATATACTCCGTGTGTGCTGATGCTGAAATACATTTATTATATGGTTAGCTGCCGAAATTCTATTGTAATTCTCTGTGGCTCAGTTAATTTCAGACGTTTCAGTTCATGTTGCAGTAATCTAAGGCAGAGGTGAATTTCAGGCCAGAGAATTCTTGGTGGATGGTAAAACATCATGTACTCTTCACTTTGCAATTAACACATCCTTCTTTGAGCTGAGAGAGATAAGTTGGCCATGACTCTGTAGACAGAAATCACTGACCTATTTAATAGCGTGGGATGAACTGGAATCACTTGTTGTTCTTGTTTTGTTTTTTAACTCTGCTGCCTGGGATTTATGCCTATAGAACCATGCACTTTTGCTTAATTCGGTGCTCTGGTAGCTTCTTGTGCTGATTTCTGTGTTTAAGCTTCATCTTGACAGAATTAATGTTAAAGAATTCCAGGGAGGCTGGAAAGGAAAAATAAGAAATTAATTCCTTCAGGCTATGGGGGAAACTACACTGCTCTTTCTTGTCTTTTTTGCTTAACATATTCTTAGTATGCCTTTGAGTGGGAGCTTATAAGCACTATATTTAACCTGGATCCTCATACAATATATGAATTATTTAGAAGTAAATACTTCTATTATGAAGAAAAGTGAAGAGAGTCTGTAACCTACTGTGCTAGGAGCAATAGTTTATGATTTTGGGAATAATACTTCTAATCATTTATACTGACGCATGAAAAAAATTAATACAAACCTTAGATACAGATGCAGAATGGCTAAAGGAAGAGGGACCCAGACCAAAAGTGAGTAAAAGGATTTTTAATGTTACTATATACTGTTTCCTCTTCATTACATACTCACTTGTGTTTGTATCACAGGTCTTTCTAGAGCTTTCACCAAGATTATCCTGAACCACCCACTATAGTCCTGTAAAGGTAAACATAGCACAAGTCCCAGCAGTCTAAAGAGACTGGTAATTGGTGTAGCTGAGAGAAACAATAAAAAGACAGCTTACAAACAGGTCTTAATTATGTCATAGTCTATATCAGTTGGTACACCAAAGGATTATATATCTTCTTGTGGGTCACTCAGAAAAACTGGAAGTGCAACTCAAATGAACTGAAGGCAGAGAATTTGAATTTTAATTTGCTCAATAGACCCATGACAATTTTGATCCATGGGCCTTGTACTGCATGTGGCTTTATACTGAGAGCTGCTTCTATCTTCTATTGCTTTTATGGCCAGGAATTGTGATCGGTGATGTCTCTGGAGCCTGAGACGACCACCCGTGTTGTTTTAGACTCTCTGTGTTCCAGCCCAAGCACTGGAGAAAGAGTCAGGAGACATCTTCTATGGTTTCCAGAGGTGGTTTATTTTATCTAATCTAAAAGTTCTTTCCCTGACTAGCTGAGGTCCGTTCAGCTATTCAGTCCCAGGCACGCTGCCCGCCCTTGGGGCAGCATTATCTTTTTGTTTTATAAACTATGTAAACATTATTTACAATTATCTTCCAATACCTATCACTTATATTGTACAGTCTGGTTCTACTCTAAACCAATCTAAAAATGCCAACAGCACCTAAGAGATGGATACTAGGAAGAAGGAGAAAGAAGGACGGAACTTGCCCAAATTCCTGCATCTTGACACCAGACCCTTATTATAAACAATCTTAAAAACCTACTTTTTCACCTTATAGTAATTTAACTTATACTCTACTTATTTTTTTTGACTTGTAATTCTTCATGTAAGGGTGGTAGCTTTTCCCAGGGAGAGAAATCAAAGGCACAGGGGTTTGGGGCACTGTGCCAAGGTTCCTGAACCCCCTGCCTGGGTCTCAAACCATCTAGGGAAGCCAGAGGGATGTCTTGGGCTCCCACAAGGAATGGTAGGAGTTTTCCCTCACATGGGATGTGGGATAAACCAAGTTTTCCAGCTTTGGAAGACATTGAACTAGCCAATAGTTATCAAATGGTGAAACTGAACAGAAGTATTTGGTTTTTTCCCATGTACTAGATATTCTAATGTATTTAACCGTTGTCTGTTTCCACTTTTGTTTCAGGAGATGACACAATCTATTTCATCCAACATATAATGAATGTGACATAGGCTTCCATCAGTCTCTTACAATTTTCTGACCTTAAAGTGAATAGCTAATGCAAATTAATTTGGAAGAATGAATAAAGGAGTATGAACCTTTCACTTCTGCGCTGGTGAACTGAAACCAAGCCAACCCAATAAAAAATGATAGTATTTTCTGAAAGAGACCATAAATGTGGAATCTTGGTCCCCAAACAAGTCAATCTTCATTTCTTTGACATCCATTCACTGATGATGTGGGAAAGATTATGGAAATATGAACAGTGGGCTAGGCAGCAGTTAGTTTAATGCTAGTAAGAAAATGTAATTACAAATATTGCTAGACATTTTTCCATGAATACAAAAATTAAGGAAATACGAGAGAGTAATTGAAAATATTTTCAAACTACAAAATTTGCTCATGCAGTCTAAAACCCTGAAGTCCCCCAAAAGCCGTAATTTTAACATTTCTTTATTAGAATTGACTTCTGTGTAAGTTTGTCTCTTTCTGCAATAGTCTGCTTCATTATCTGAATTGGTATTTCCATACCAGGGTTGTGTTTCAGTATAAAATATCTTGAGGCCTAGGCAGATAAAGAGTATGAGAGAAATAGCTGCCCTTCGGGCTTCCTTGTTTTTGTTTTCACATGGTTTCCTTGGGATTTCGCCTATCCCCAAAGACAAGTGTCTAGTCTGAGAAATGTAGGAGTATCACCAAGGGATGTCTGTGCAGTATTTCTGATTGACACAAGAGTATCTCAGGTAACAAAACCAACAAAGAATTTAAAAGCTTTCCTCAAAGCACAGTCCTGCAATGGATAAACCCTTTAATGTTCTTGCCTTTTTCCTGGTCTTTTAATTCCTAATTGGATGGATGGATGAATGGATGGATGGATGGATGGATGGATGGATGGATGGATGGATGGATGGATAGATAGATAGATAGATAGATAGATAGATAGATAGATAGATAGATAGATAGATAGATAGATAGATAGATAGATAGATAGATATTTTCATAAATCAAACATGTCCTCAAATTAGGTACTAATACTCTAATCAGCTTTCCAGTTTTCTAAAGGGAAGCCTTTTTACACTTGCAGAGAAGAGCACTGATGCCTTTGGGCATTACTGTAGCTTGCAATCAACAAGAGATTGGATGTTTTAGACTTAAGATCTTTTCAAGAAACATCCTCAGTTTCTAGACGTTATCTAGGAGTAAATAATATTTACTAAATGAAGCAATCTATTTAAATATTGGTCTGATTTGAAAAGTTCTCTTGTGGACCATAAAATACTTACATGTCTCAACTCTTCCTCACTGTGAAAATTGAAACTCAAGTGGTATAAGAAGGATGTCTCTCCATCAGTGTTTTCACATGTAAAATTGAGTTCTAAATTTGTAAAGGAATAAATCAAAGATGTTAATTAGTATTTGTTAGCATGTAGGGCCCATTGCTCTTTTAAGGATTCAGTACTCTTAATTCAGGAACTTTCATAAACTATTAATTTAACCAACTACTGTAAATAATTTGAGCTACAGAAACTGACGATGCAAGAAATAAACTAGAAATCAGTGATAAATAACTAACCTGACACTAATACATGTATGTATCAATTTTGCATCTTTCTTGGAAATGTCCTCAGATAGTATTGAGCTCCAGATTATCTCACCTGGACATATACATATGTAGATAAGTTCAGGTCATCACACTCAAGGGAAAATTTTACTCTGAAGGCTCAGTTCAGGTAAGCAATTATATGGTATAGTTCCATTCAGTTGCTTGAGCAGCTGACAGACTGTGTGCAACTTTGGGGTTGACCAGTGCTGCTCCCATCCACCAAATCAAAAAAGGTGTATGTCTTCTGTGCAACTTGTATCATATCTATAAGCTTTATTCAGGAATTTAGAACACTATAAAACATCATCAATCATACTAGAAACCTAAGTTTAAGCAACTTAGTTTAAATGCTTTGTGAATTATCACTTGGATCACTGCTCACAGTACTTTGACGGCCCTGCTTAGAAATCATCACACAATGCAAGATTTAAATAGGGATAATTTAAGATAATAAGACTTAAATAGGCACCTAAATGCCTCATTAAGATTCTGGACACTGGATCAAAAAAAAAAAAGAAGTCTAAAATAGACGTTGAGTATCACCTAAAATGAGATATCCACAAAATCCATGTAGGTTGGTAGATATGATTTATGAAGTTCTCAGTACTTTTACCTGACTTACACGTTCACTCTCAAACTGAAATTCAAGTCTCATGAGCAGCAAAACTAATATGGGTATCTTTAATAGGTAGCTACAGATTTGTCTTCTCTGGTATAAGAAAAAATCAGGATGAAATCACAATTAAGATTAAACATTTTCTGTGAAGGTGAAAAAGGTTATTCTCTTGAATTTGGAAATGTAATTATTATTCCATTCTGCAAATTTATACAGACATTCTAGTACTTATAATTTGTATGATACATTTTAATGATTTTCCCTGGAAAATACTTCAAAAGTTGCAATGCGGACTGAAGTCTTGGTCTTCCTTGTATGTGATAGAGAATTTTTTTAGGAAGTTCATAGACAAAAGTGAGTTTAAAGTAGAAAGTGTAGAACTCTAGAAGTAGGTAGTTCTTCAGCAGCAGCGCGTATGATAATTATTCGAATTGCCTGAAGATATTTTGTTAATCTGTTTATATATTCCCTCTTTTTAATATTTACACTGATAAGCGCTTCAGAGATGTGTATAATTATTCTCCATGGAAATAATCAAGATAATGAATATACTTACTTGAAAACATGCAAAAATGCATTGAAAAATGCTTCACTAATGTTTCTATCATGATTTTACATATCGGTAATGTATAACAGGCCTGGTTCTGCCTACTTTGAAATCTATGGGAATTTTACCATCATATTCAATATAAAGAACATCAGGTTCAATAATGAACATTTGAGTATTATGTTGAAAGTTTAGCTCTAAGTAATCTTTAGAACTAAGATAATACCCTATGGTATTGCTAAAAAGACTATTTAATCTGATTTCTTACTCTAATATTCCTTTTTTCAGTGTTAGAAGTATTGGCCTTGATTTGTTTTTTTTGCATTAAGCCTTAAAGCTGTTTTTAGTTTCTGCAAACTTGAAGGTGAATGAGTAACAGATATTTTCTACTGAATTAATATGATGCATTCTTGTAGGTAGAGGAAATGCACTTCCTGAATGTCCTAGGCCCAAAACCTAGGCATTTTCTGAGCAGAAAGAGACTTAAGGAGAGGTATCTATCAAGTCCCTCTGATTTCTAAACATACAGTATGTTACCTTTGAATACTCCATAATGTTGCTAAGTATTTATTACAACATATTTTCTCTCTCTGTTAGGTTTTTGTTCTGGATTTTCTGTGGGGAGGGGACATTCATTTTCCAAATTCAAGAACTGGTTTCTATGGTGCTTTTTCCTCTCTCATACTTGTTTCTTGCTGTTTCAGTACATTTTTGTCACTGTCATGATCTTGTTTCTGGATTTACCACTGATACCTTTTAGCCTGTTAAAAACTAAGATTTATCATATATTTCTAAGATATCTTAATGGTTTGGCTGATCTTCTATTTTAAAAGTAATTTTTCTGGCATTTATTAGGAAAAGAGTATAATAGACACATTGATGAAAATGATTAGAATTTTATTGAAACAGAAGAATTGTAGGTTTGTCTTTCTTTCCAACATTGTATTTTTATAGGAATGCTCAGCCTCTGAACACACCTTTACAGCTCCAAAAATTTCACTAGCATTTGTGTGCATCTACTATGAGAAAAGAACTAAACTCTGCACTTATTTTCAGGTTTGGGTTCAGATTTTTTGGGTGTTGATGTTTATTTCTTTGTTACGTGTTTTTTTTTATTATTATTATTATTCTGACTTGGATGGTGTTTTGCTTGCTTTTCTTCTGTTTTTTTGTTTTTATAGGGTTTTGGGGTTTTTTTTGTTTTTTGATTTTTTGTTTTGTTTTGTTTTGTTTTTTGTTTTCTGTTTTAAGCATACAATTACTGAAGTGTATTACAACTTCCAGAGGACATCAAGTAAGATAAGAAAATATTCACTTCTTAAGCACCTCTTAATTACCTAGCAGAAGCTCGTGCACTGACTGTTCACATGAATAAATCTACCCTATGTTTGCCGCAGTGTTGTGAAATTTCAAAAGTAATGTCCTCAGTCCCAGAAGAGACACAGATTTAAAAGCTTGTCTGGTCTTTCTGATCTTTCCTACTCTCAAACAGATGTTCACAAAAGCATGCATGAGCACACACTTACCAGGTAACTGTATTTGTTCTTTTTCAAAGTAGTATAGATTTTTCCCTTATAAAGACAATATTTCCTGGTATTCTGGTAGCAAGGAACATTTCTAGCCCCCTTTTTTTTTTTCCCACACATGCATTAAAAATAATATGATAATCTAGAATTTATTAAATATTTTTTAAAGAGCTGAAATATTTTAAGATATCATAATCCATATCGCCACATTCTGATAAGAAACCAAGTCCACAGGTTTAGATTAAGGATCACATTTTGTAAAACATGTCAGAAAATTCTTTTTCATTGTTTACACAGACATGAGTTCTTGGAAATTACAGCTTTAACTTCTGGTATTCACCAATTTTGAATGTGATTCATAGAATAATATGCTGTATTTTCAGGGTGAATTTCATGGTCAAAGCAATGAGGAAAACTATAAAAAACAAGCCAACAAAACCATAACGCCTCTATCTTCCTCTAGATGTTGTTAGATTCCCAGTCCTTCAAATCAAATTATCCAATGGCTACTTATGTTACTGCCAGTGTAAAAAGTCCTACCTATTTTTTCTTTACATCGACAAAGTGTTTGGGGCAAATGACTCTTATTTTGTTTTATATTCTTGCCACACTACTTAAACTAATGTAACGTCCTCTATATTTTGAAGATATACTTAGTAGAGATTTTTCCTGTGCTCGCTCTCTCACTCTCTCTTGCTCTTTCTCTCTCTCTCTCTCCCTATACATATATTTTTTTTTTACTTTATGTAGTCAGTGCAAGGATTTGGCTCTTGAATTACTAAATCTCATGAGGTTTCTTTTATGCCAAGTAGTAAGCACACAGATTGAACGTTCACCATTCCTCTTGCAAGATTATGGTTCTGCTGTATATTCTTAGAATATCATTGATAATAAGTTAAAAAAAAATCCATCTGCTGTGTATTTGTATCTCTAATATCTTGATTTCAGATGTCCCTGGATCACAATCAGGAAGCAGCATTTTGCATCCTCTTTTTGCTTGTCATCTGCAAAAACACAATAGGTAGAATTTTATAAGGAAAAAACCCGACACCACAAAACCTTAAAACACAACTTCCATACCATCTATCAGCTTTGTTATATTTGATACCTTAACCCATTTCATTATAAAATTTAGTTTGTTGTTAGTTTTTATTTTTCTATTTCTTTGCTTTTAGATTTTTTTTTTTTTGGTACTATCATCTGTTGCTCTTGCTGTTGCAAGCTTGTCTGGAAACAAGCCAAAAGCAACAGGGTCTAATCTAATAGATAGGTGTCAGTTAAGAAAGGTTTGTGTTAAATCACACTTAGATTTCTACAAAATTCTATGTGCACAAGTTATACTATTCATTTGATCTTGACAAGGTATTTCTGACAAAGTCTGAGTTTGAATAGCTTCTTTGATTTAACTGTGCAACAGTAGTTTTGTTCAGATGAGTGCCCATCTTTTCATCCATTTGAGCCATCTTTGTCTGTGATATTCTATGTTGAGTTAGTGTGTTTCACTGTTTTCTCTACTTCTTGGTAAATACTTACGAGAATTTGCACTTCATTTATTTTTTATATGAGTGTGGTGTGCATGCATGTGTTCATGTGAGGGCTCTATGACATCTATCTACCTTTGAAATAGTTATGAAGTGAATGACACAAAAAAGTTATTTTTGTTTCAAAATTCATGTTGTTTATATTTCCTCTTTTTGTATCTTGTTGATGTTAAGTACTCCAGGTCCAGTTTCTCCACGAAAAGACCCACCTGCAATTGCTTTCCAATACAGTTAGTGATATTTTCTAATTGCTTTGAGACGATGCAGTCACGAATCTTTGAACCATTCTTCAACCTTCAAGTTAATATCAAGTGTTAAGTAACCATTGGCTGAGCTAATCTGTTTTGGAATTTTCTTCTAAAAAAATATTTCAAAATGTGTGGTTTTGCTTTCTAATCTTAACTGTAAACATTTCACAGTATTTGTCATTGTAGACTGCTTCTTGTTTTACTCCACAATGTTCCTTTGCAGCCTCTGTGATTACTGAGGATAACAAGAGGAATGAGAAAAATTTCCTCCTTCCAGTTAGTAAGAATAGCTTACATTTCAAGACAGCCTTTTCTTTAACTGTGCATGAAAGGATTCTGAGAGAATGTACTATCAACATTTGATTTAAACTTCTTACAACTGGACCGATTAAAAGATTTTTGTTGTGGTGACTTTTATGATAGGAATTTTTAGTAAATAGTAGATTTTTATACAGTTGATTTTTTTATATGTCAGCATTCCTACCTTTTTTTTTTTTTTTTTTTTTAAATATATTTTTATATGGGAAAAGCCTTTGGGGACAAATGATATGAAAAAGAACAGATCTGAAATGAACAGACACAGTAAATATAATGTACCTTTATATAGCAATATGGACATTTTCAATGTTAATTAAAAAAACCCACAACAACAGAAAGAACTTTTGTAACACAAATATCTAAAGAGTTGTTTTATGCAAATAAATGGAAAATAAGTAAAATAGGGTTACAAAGCCACAAAATTTTGACAGGAAAGTATATGGTTACATTTTTATTTTTTTCATCCTTAATGGACAAATATGCCAGGTTAATTTCAAATTTAAGAAGCAATGGATTGGCAGGAGATAAACTGTAAAAAAAAAGACAACATATCAGGATAGCTGTAATGTAGCACTTTATTTAAATGGGGAATTGCACAATCTAATAATGCAATATAAAGAATGCAACCATGAATACTAAGAGGTTAAATCCTCTCTTGGATTACAATGTCTCAAAGGAGAAAAAGAAATAAATGAATACCACGTAGACAAGAGCTCCATTTCCCATGGAGCAGAGATGCATGCATGTCTCATGATAAAAGATAGCATATCACTCAAATATTCCCTAGTACATTTTTGGTTATTTAAGAAGTCTTTAGTATTTACAACAGAGAATTACTAAACCATAGGGAAAACAGGAGAAAGGGTGGGAGGGAGCTATGCTCACAAGTAGGACTCCTTTTTAAAGAAGGTGTTTATATCTCTTCTCAGATCTGTGTGACACAGAAAAAATGTATAGGACATGTCTGACCATATTAACATAACAGTAAAAACAGGTGATCTAATCATAGATGTGAGGTTCCCATTTAATTCAGAGAATATATTTCCACACCTGATACAAATATAAAAGTCTGCAGATTCTGTATAGGCCCAAGACATTTATGCAAGTGGATCAATCAGTAGCTTTTAAACCAAAAATTATTTGTGATTAACCTGGCAGAAAGATGTAGATTACCATCTAAATTTCTTCCTTATTTCAAAAGGCCTAGTAGCCACTGTCAAATATTTTTCTGTTAGTGAATGAATGAAAGGATGTGTGTGTGCGAAAAAATTATCCTGCTCAGTGAACTGCTTCATATCAGAGGGCAACGAATGTAATGAGAGATAAATGGTCTCATCTGAGCTTGGGTTAACAAAATCTTGGAGGCAAAATTTGAGAGAGAAGCTACAAAGCTTAAGGGAAGTTATTCTAATATTTTCCTGTGATGACAAAAAAGCCCCCAACAAATAACACAAACAATCCACAAAAAACAAAAACAAACAAAAAAACAAATCCCAAATCCAAAATAAACATGAAGAGAAATAGGTCAGAGAAGAAAAACAGGACTTCTGCAGTAGAAAAGGTAAATTAGGAGTTCCAGGGTATTGCTAAGTTTTAGTTTGAATGTTTTCATAATCAAGATCTTTTCTGTATTCATTATTGTTTCATGTCAATAAAAAAAAGGAACAGATTTGTGAGAGGCTTTGAGGAAAGAGTTCTAAATAGAAACAGTTATTATTCAGGTATTATTGCAAAATTTTAAGGGAAATATAACTCACCCACATTAGAGATCTGACTGGTAAAAATACTGGCACTGAATATAAGCATTTTTCACCATCTAACAGAAACACTTCAGAGACATGCTTTTCTTTTAGGAAATAACTAAAACAAAAAGTTGCAGACCACCAATAAAATATACCAATATGGATACATTTTCCCTGTCTTTGGTGAACACACAAAATAAAACACTAAAATGAGATTTTTTTTTCCCCTGAGATATTGTTATGAATATAGACAGAAAAAAATAAATTGTTTTAAAATGAGAAAATAAGATTTTTTTACTCTGTAAGTAAATTTTACATTTTGAGATTTCTTGCAGGGTGTGACTGAATATTGCAGAGTACAGTAATTTCATGAATATAAGCCGCACCATTTTGACCAAAATTTTGGTGGAAACCCAGAAGTGCGGTTAATACTCCGGGGCAGCTAATTTATTAACAAAAATGTGATATCTGCCCTTACCTGGTACCATGTCGGTCCTGTCCCAAGCCGAAATGGTTTGAAATCCATGGTTTCCCGTTGTTCCGATGATCAACCAATCAGAGAACAGCTTATTGCCTGCCTATGGATGATGGCTTTACTGAGGGGCGGGGGGTATTTTATCAGGGTGAGTTCCCGCGGGCCGTTCTCTTCTTGGCGCGTTCTCTTCTTGGCGAGTTCTTCTCTCGGCGCGTTCTCCCCTCAGTGAGTTCTTCCCTCGGCGTGGCTGTGGAGAAGAGACTAGCATACGACGCGGAGTTTAAATTGAAAGCGATTAGCTATGCAAAAGAACATGGGAATAGACCTGCAGCTAGAGAATTCAGCATTAATGAATGCATGGTACGCAGACGGAGACAGTAGGAGGACGAACTTCATCTTACAAGAAAGACAAAGAAAAGTTTCTGTGGCCATAAAGCAAGATGGCCAGAGCTGGAAGACAGACTTTACCACTGGATTTCTGAGTGAAGGGCAGCTGGTCGAAGCTTATCAACTGTCGCCATTCGGATAAAAGCCAAAGCAATTGCAAATCAATTGCATATAGAAGAATTTAAAGCAGGAGTGTCTTGGTGCTTCCGTTTCATGAAGCGACGGCAGCTCTCTATTCGTACAAGGACCACGGTGTGTCAGCAGTTGCTGGTGGACTACATGGAAAAGGTAGCCACCTTCCGCAGTTACTGCAAAAACAAGATCTCTGAAAAAAATATACAGTGACATTGTATAATCAACATGGACGAAGTCCCCCTCACACTCGATATGCCGTTGACAAGGACCGTGGAGCACACTGGAACACCGACGGTACCAATAAGAACCACAAGGAACGAAAAGACGTCATTTACGGTCGTCCTCGGCATTTCGTCAGCTGGGCAGAAATTACGCCCCATGGTAATTTTTAAAAGAAAAACCCTCCCTAAAGACAAATTTCCAAATGGAATAAAGGTTGCCGTTAATTCAAAAGACTGGATGGATGAAGACGTAATGTAGACTTGGTTAACGGAAGTTTATGGTGGCACACAGGATAGGTTCTTTAATCAGTTGCTGGGACTGCTAATTTTTGATTCCATGCGTGCCCACATGACGGAAAGCGTGAAAGAAATCGTGAAAAAGATGAAGTCGGAGTTTGCTGTAATACCAGTGGTTTGACCAAAGAACTGCAGCCTCTGGACATAGGTATTATTTGTTCCTTCAAGGTTAAAGTGCGACTTCTTTGGGAAAAGAGGATGATGGAAGGTGAGCATTCCTACACCAACACCGGGAGGCTGCGCAGGGCAAGTTACGCTACAGTCTACCAGTGGATACTGGATGCCTGGGGTGAAGCAACTGCCACAACTATCATCCAAGGGTTCACCAACGTTGACATCATTCCAGGACTGACCAGCAATGCCATCGAAAGTGATAACTCTGATGGTAAAGATACGGGCGATACTGGTTCAGGTTCACTGGATCCCACCATTGCCCAACTGCTGGTTTCCGATATGGAGGACAAAGAGTTTGAAGGTTTCATGGAAGATGAAGCCGCTGATGAAGCGGTTGATGAATGAAAAATGAAGCTATTTACAGTAATTTCACGAATACAAGCCGCAGCAATTTGACAAAAATTTTGGTGGAAACCCGGAAGTGCGGCTAATAGTCGGGTGCGGCTAATATATTAATAATTTTCTGACATTTACAACCCCAGACGTGCCAGCCAGAGTGCCGAGCCAAGCACCGGCCAGTAAAAGCCGGCATTTCGCAATTGTTACAGTGTTACCGTGTTGCCCTGGCTCCCTGCAGGCAGCACGGGGGGCGGGGAGAGAGGCGGGAGAGCTCTCTTCTTCCCTCCTCTGCCGCAGCCCAGGGGAGGGGGGGGGGGGGGGCGCCGCCATTGCCGCGGCCCGGGGAGCCGACGGGGGGGGGGGGCGCCGCCATTGCCGCGGCCCCGGGAGCCGACGGGGGGGGGGCGCCGCCATTGCCGCGGTTCGGGGAGTACGCGGGGGGGGGCGCGCCGCCATTGCCGCGGCCCGGGGAGCCGACGGGGGGGGGCGCCGCCATTGCCGCGGCCCGGGGAGCCGACGGGGTGGGGGGTGCCACCATTGCCGCGGCTCCGGGAGCCGACGGGAGTCCTGCGCAGCCATTGCCGCGGCCCGGGGAGGGGGGGGGAAGTGCGCGCCGCCATTGCCACGTCTCGGGGAGCCGGCGGGAGCCCCGCGCTGCCATTGCCGCGGCCCGGGGGGGGGCGGGAAGTGCGCGCCGCCATTGCCGCGGCTCGGGGAGGAGGCGGGGTGCTTTGTCCGCGCCCGTCGCCGGCGCCACGGGGGCGGGAAAGCTCCGTCCCCGCCCGCCGCCGCTGCCGTAGGAGCGGGGGAAGCTCCGTCCCTGCCTGCCACCGCGGGGCAGCGTCGATCCGGGGTGACCGAGCCCAGGGGCAGCGGCGGCCGGCCCCGAGCGGCAGCACCGGGCTGGGCCACCTGGCCCCGTCAGCGGCCCCTAGCAGGCCGAGCCTGCACAACCTTAGCTCAACCAGTAAACCCCGCCCTCCCGCGGTTCTGTTACTAATCGCACGCGGGTCCTCGCTGCGAACGACAGAGCAGCTTATATTCGTGTGCGGCTTATTTATGGACAAAAACCGAAATATTTGCCAATACCCAGAGATGCGGCTTATACTCAGTGCGGCTGGTATTCGTGAATTTACTGTAAAAGTTTAATAAAAGTGTGTGATATTTTTCTGTATTTTTTAAGTGTTTTCAGTCTTGTGCTGCTGCGCGGCTAGCTGGGCTCACGCGGGGTGCGGGGGGCTGAGCTCACAAGGGGGGTGGGCAGCGCTGAGCTTACACGGGGTTGGGTGGGCTGAGCTCACACAGGGGGGTGGGGCAGCGTTCGTTGAGCTCACACGGGGGGCGGGCGGTGCTGAGCTCACACGGGGGGTGGGGTCCTCGGCTCGCGCAGATGAGTGGGGGAGATGCGGCTCCGCTCAGAGCTCAGCCGCTTTCCTGCATGGCTGAGCGGGGTGGCTGTGCCAGGACGGAGATGTGGCTCTGCTCGGAGCTCGGCTGCCCGCCCGCGTGGCTGAGCAGCTGTTTAAAGGCAATGCGGATCCGTTGGGAATACTCGCAAAATGACCACACTATTGTTCATGTCTTTTTCAGCTTGTAAATAAAACTTGCAGGGAACAGTGCCGCAGCTATTGTCTGTGTCTTTTTTCACTTGGAAACAATATTTCCAAAGTCGGCAGTAAGCCAGTAAACCCTGGTGATCCGCGATTGTGTTACTAAATGACGACTTTGTGTAAGTTCACCACGAATGAAAGTGTGGTTAATATTTGGGTGTGGCTTTTTTATTGACAAAGACATCAACATTGTCGACGCACCAGAAGTGCGGCTTATACTCCGTGTGGCTTGTATTCGTGAAATTACTGTAATACAATATAGATTCAGCATATTGGTTAAACACATTGAAAAAGTTTCTTCCTCTGGATTAAGGGAGTAATTTTTAAAACAATATAATAATGCATGGATATGGTTGCATGAAAAAAAAGTTTAAAAATAAACAATAATTTTAAAAATATCTAGCAGTTAGTTTTGTTGGGCATTTTAAAACTGTAATATAGAAACTAAATTAGTAAAACTATGTCTAGACTTTTCTACTGGAGTGAGTCCACATATGCTCAGGATTTTTTTTGTTAGAATGCTCGTATAGACATTTATTGTTGTGTTAATAACTAAATATTTGTGGTTTCCTCTGTTAATCTCTATGCACTCATTTACAGCCCTCAAGTGTTAGTTGGAAAATTACTATAATTTCCATGGGACAGAGTAACCTGATAAGTAATTAATCTCGTTGCTAGAACTGAGAAGTATAACCAGAATTCATCACTGGTTTCCATGTCACTGCTGTCTGATCAGGTTGCTTTCCAGATGTTTAGCAAAGAATTGACTGTCGTACAGGTGACTGAATGGAAAGTCAGGCGAGCTGGGAAACTACTAAAAATATTTTGTCATTTTAATAAGAGTGGTGGATGCTTTCTAAGCCCCAATAATGACAAGAATACAAAACCATGTAGATTTTTTCCTTCCTCCGTCCAAATGGATTGCAGTAGGATACATGAGATTCTGCAAGAGCCATCAATTTTATAGTTTACTTAGTGTTATTCTTTCATGAAACATTGTCAAGGAGACACACCACTTTCTCTATTTTACCTTTTCTGTTCCTAATTAGAAAAATTCTTATATTTTGATCTCAATTGAGTTTATATACTGTCCTATTATTTTTTACACATTCAGCTAGTATTTTATTATTTCATAGTGTAATTAGATTTTTTATTAATTCAAAATGACTATTATTGTACCTTGTAGTTTAGTAAACAATCCAAGATTGACAAATTCTCATTTTAACTATCTTCCACTCCCAAGAAAAGTCTTGTAAGGTGAAATGATCAAGAGATTACTCAACATTAAATACCACTACATCCAGTCTTACTGCTTGTGCTGATAGTCTTGCAATTCTTTCTCTACCTCTGATGTTAGTTCAGACTATATATCCTGAGACACACCTTTCTTTTTGTTCTGGGTCATTTTTTAATGGAAACTGCATGATTTGTGAACATTGCCAAATTCCTTGGTTTAGGCTGATTTGCCAAATTTTCAAGGCTTTACTGAATTTCCAGTTAGTGAGGGAACAAGAAAATGAACACATTTTTATTCTGGCTCAAGATCTAAGTTTTAAAATAGAAAAGTAAATTCCCAATGCTAACATTTCTTAGCTTTTAATTTCCTCCAGTTAGAATCTGGTCATATTGGCTCAGGTTTTCTTCATAAGTAAATTTTTTTTGTACAAAAAATTAGTTATATCAATGAGCTAGCTACAATCCATCATTATTTTCAGATGAACCTTGTAAAAAATCATTAAAACTGGATCTTCCTGTCTGCTGCAAAGTGCTGTGGAAATCACAGGCCCATTTTAATTTAGGAATAACTGAACACATTTACAAGTGCTGAACTGCTATATCTTTGTAATAAACAGTAAGACTCCTTCACCTAATGTAGAAATGCTATGAATGATATAATTTATCCTCTGTTTTCCTCTTTTTTTTCTGGAAAAAAGGGAAGTATTAAAAATAGTGGCAGTAAAAACTAAACACAGAACAAGGGAAGACAAAGAAGAGTAGCAGGGATGATTATATATCTCAGAGGAGATTAGGTAATTAATTTATGTTAATATTTAACTATACACACACATACACATTAATGTATAACTGTGTATGCACATGCACTTACTTATGAATTCACATATACATGCACACGTGTGCGTGTGCACATTAGACAAAATGCTACTGGCACAATGAAACAATAAAGTAATACACAGTCCTCTTCCTGGTTTTGAAAGAGCAGGGCTGAAATTTCTCCAAGAAACCTTTCTGGGTTTTTTTGCTTATATTGGGAAAAAAAAAGCCCAAGCAAAACAACAACATCAAAACACAACAAAAACACTTGTCCTCAGAAAAAAATAAAAGGATATTTTATACAGGCAATGATACATCCTTGTTCCCAGTCACTTCATAGAAATGAGTTTGGACTGTTAAGGGATCAGTATACTGGTTAAGTCCTATTCTAGCAACCAAATCTTCACATGAAGAGTATGGGAGGTTAGGGATAATGTCCTTTACTTCTGTGACCCAAAACTAATTTCAAATAAATTGAAGTTTCTTGAACTTATGTAATTTGTGAATTTAACTTTGACTCTTCGAAGAATACAATGAATCATGTTAGCTACTGTAATAAAGAGATAACTTTAGCAGTTTCTTTTTAAGCAAGACATTCAGTTACATCTGTTCATCTATCTCCTGTCTTCAAAGGCTTTTGAACACATTAGTCAAATGTAACCTAATTTGATAAAGAAATATGAATGAGAATAACTGAAATTGCACTCTAGTTAAACAAATGATCAGAGCAGTTAAATTAGCAAAATGTGTGAAATTAGAAATAAGTAATTCTCTTGCAGTCCAACCAGTAACATAAACCTGCCCTTGGCCAGTCCATACCCATAAGACATTGTTTACGTATTTAGGAATTTCTCTCAGGGAGAAACATGTAATAAAACTGTATTGTTCTTAAGCAATATTCAACATTTCCTATAAGACACATATTTTTCCTAATACAGCAAAGATTCTGGATGTCCATTTCTGTCCTTTTTCCTCTGAGTAAAAGAGAATTATTATATATTTCCAAACTTACTCTGAACATTTAAATTCATATTAGCTGTTCAGATGCATAGATGTTGAAAATCTAGACTGTGAAAAATATTTGTAGGCTCCTAAAAAGCCTCTTAGACTAAGATGCAAATATAAAGTTAGGAGCATATTAAAACCCTGTAAAGGTTTATGAAGAGGAAATGAGGGTGGTCATTAAGCTGTGAAACCTTTACTGAATAACTGCTCATCTTCTTTATGCCTCTATTCCCAAGAAAAATCTTCAAGACTACTTGAAGAACAGGCGAAAAAAAAGAATTAGGCAAGCAGAACAGGAGAAAAAAAACCAAACCCCAACCTGTTTGTGGACTTTCCTTTGGAATTAAGCTGATGAAACCTTGAAATCTGCAAGGGTTGATACAATTCTAACCCTTCAGAAAAAGAGAAAAAATTATTTGTGGTATTTAGATCACGGGTTTTTTTTGTGATTCTAGAAGGTTGCTATAGACTTATAAATAGTAAATATTTTAGTCAACATATTTACTGTTCAATAAAAACACATAGTTAAAATATTTTCAGGCTATAGAGACTCATAAACCATGAAAATATTGCACCAAATCTAACTTTTTTAGAGAGACATGGGGCTACTGTGTCACCATGCTCCTATTTCCAACCAGTAGTGAGACTGAAGTTGTGTTTCCCGCAGGTTCCTGTACGCAGGGCACATGTACAATACATGTTTATAGACACACTCAAGTGGTGGCAGCACAGATCACAGACAGACACACTCATCAGTCACACAATCACCGACTGCATGAATGACCTCATCCTGCTCCCATCTCTCTGTGTAGGATGAAGATAAAATAGTGAGGGGGAAACGTACGTGCATATATACATATGTATATTTATATGTGTATATATACATAAGTTAGATCCCTTTGTCTACTGAGTTTAGACACCAAGTCTGCTCAGTCAATGTCCCTGGTTTCCAGTCTACCTAGTTTCTAGCTTCCCAACAGACAGATAAGTGTACTGACCAGAAAAGTATCTGCATTCAGTTGGTCATTTCACCTCCCATAGCTCTTTATTTTCCCTCACTTGTTCTTCCCCAAATCACCTAATCCCATCCCTTTTTCTGCTTTTGGTTCTTCCCCTAAGCATCCCATAGTAAGTTCTCTGAAACCCTAAACTGCTCTTCCCCTGAATTCCAAAATGTGTCCTACACCCTTAGACACTCCATACTTAGTCTGACAGGGGATCCAGAGATTTGCTCCTGATGACTTATCTTGATGGGTTTCAGACCTGAACAACAGGGCTGGTGGCTTTCATGAGACACTTCTGGGAGGGGTCTGGATAAGGTGTTTGTTCATCCTTTATGAATCCTTAATATGGGATCCTGCAATTATGCATTGCTGAGCCCCTCTGAGCTTGTAGAGATGGTTCTTTGATGGTCTTCTCATGATAAAAGACCTGTGAGGGCATCATTTGGGCTCCCACTCCTTCCACGGTTTATCTGAACCCTACTGTGGGTGTGAAGATGAGTTTTTGAGCATAACCTATCACTGTCCCACACCCAGGCCTATCCAGAGAGTACCACACCACCCTCTGTCCTTGCACAGCACTTCCCACAGATCTGTTTCATGTCCTGCCAGGGTTCTGCTGACCAAGTAGAAATTCTAGTGCTCTCCCAGATAATCCCTGAGGACTTGTAGGTCTATATGGTTCTGGTCTGCTGAAACTTACAAATTGTTTATAATTCCTACTTCTGAAAAGAAAGGAATCAGAGACTATAAACGGAGGTTTATCTCTTTCAGTGAAACACTACATAAGAATAGACTCCTATATTTGTATGAAGTGAATTTAGTCTCTACAAAACTGTATTTTTAGTATGGTGAATGAGAATTTGACATTGGGTAATACTAATATACGAGCTGGTTTCTGTATACCATGGTGAAAATGTTCCTATTAGTGTCCCTAACGACTGTGAAGATTGTCAGCTCAATCATGAAAGGATTTCTATTTCCTTTCCTGAAAGATAATGGCCATTTTTGCTTTAATATCACAATAAACCTCTAGTTTTTGCTACCCCAAATCATAATGGATTATGTTGTTACAATATCTGTCTGTCCAAGAAAAATGAACAGTACCTTAAATCTTGCTCAAAACTGTGTTGTTCATTCATTTCACTTTTTCCATCAGTACAAATCCAAATTCTAGATGACAAGGCAGGTCAAAACAAGGAACAAACATATTTTATGATTTTACATAAAAAACTTCATCAAATTTTATCTTTAAGGTGCAATTGAAAAATAAAGTACAAGAAAAAAAGAAGTCAATACTGCTGAATGTAGAATTACATTCAGTCTTCAGCTATGAATATATGAATAGTATCTTTCTGTTATTTCAGGATGTTTCCCAATTTTTTCAGTTTCTCATGATCAGGACCAATCTTAAATTCTTGTGTTCACAACTATGTGAAACTTATAACTTACTTAACTAGATATATTTTTTCATAAGGCAGTTCTAAGCTTTAACATATTAGAATATGTTTCTAATTTATTTATGTTTGCTGAAAGAAACTCCTCAAATGTCAGTGGCTGATGCCAATATGTCCTTAGAAGACAAATAAAAAATCTTGAAAAGGACTTGGTCATATTACACACCCTCCTGATATGATGAAGAGTTTCTGTATCTCTTAGCCTTCAAGCCTAGAAAACGAAGAAGGATTTTTTACACTCTCAATAGGCTGCCAAACCAGTCAGGTATCTCAAATGCAACATTTACTACTAAGCAATCCCCCAGGTACAAAATTAATTATCTGATCAAAGAAAATGCTACACTAGTTCACAGAAACTGATCAAACTAAGTATAACTTATATTTTTAGTGACTTATATTTACCCCATTTTGTGATTCTGTAATTTTGTCATATGCTAGAAAGAATCTGTCAGTGGAGATAGACCTTATGCTGGGAGAAAAAACTTTATAAGCGATAGATAGATAGATAGATAGATAGATAGATAGATAGATAGATAGATAGACAGATAGATAGATAGAGATACAGCTTATAAACATTTTAGATTTTTTGTCTGTTTTCAGGTTTTTTTTAATTAGCAAATAGTCCAGGTGATGTTAAAGACAGCCTGATCACATATGTAAAATGACCCATTTCTGCATGATATAAAGATGTTTTCTGCTGTCTTGGATTTGGAGATGGGGAAAGTCGACTCTGAGGAACAACCACTAGTTTGTCTGGGGAGTCATGTGGTGCAGCTGCCACCTTGTCTTCGTCCCAGAAGCCATGTGGAACTAGGTTGAGGTACTGAACACCTTTATTGTGTGCAACGCACCTTCTGTTTTTGTTTACTTTTGTTATCCTTATTGCTGCTGTTCCTGTGCGTTTCTCATTCCATTGCTGTTTGCTTTCAGTAAATAATTGTTTCAATCCATAGTCTCCACTCTTTGTACCCCTCTTGAGCAGGGAACTGGGGGAAGCTGAGTGGTTTATTTGGAGTTTAGTTCCCGGTCAGCGTTATGCCACCACCACATGCTACAGTGCACTGTGCTCTGGAAGCTGTATGTAGGCAGAGATGCCTTGTGATGTGAGCAGGATTGTACATGACTTTGAATACACCACAAATCTGCTGTTTGCAATTGTTGGAGGACCTTGTTCCAAAGCAGAAAGCAAGAAACCAAGCTAGTAAATGACATTTTTAGTGGTGAAAACACTGTAAGATATTTTTAAATTAAAGAGCCATTTTTTTTACAGTCTATAGAAATCTACCAAAATATCTCCTCCTGTCAAAGAAGCAGTCAGTGTAATAAAACAGAGATAAGCTGACTATAATGGTCTTATTTAGGCTTTGGAGGAAAAAGGTTCAAATGCATAAGCAAACAGAAGCATTATGTTTAACGCTATCACATTTTGTCACAATAAATGCTAGGGAAATATAGAACAATTACACCCTAAAAAAGGGAACGGAACTGTATCTTCTGAAGTGCTGAAAACAAAATTGTGTGAAACATTTGCATGTTTATTTAAAAAATACTATAGCAGTCTGGATGACTGTAAAATCTAGGAGGATTTCTTAAATTTTTTTCTTATTATGCAGCCATTGGTGCATATGTTGTACTCCAAACAAGCAAAACAAGCAAAAAAATGAAACGTAAAAAGATCCTTTGGAGACAAACATGATGTCTATATTACATATAAAACTCCACTGCAGTATTTTTAAAATAGCTCTTTATCTTTCGGTCTACTATTATATTCTAGTTTTTCTTTAAGTTAAAATGGATTAAAACTAGAATACGATAGAATGTAAATTGCTCTAAATAGTTTAGTTAAACATGTTTTCTCTTAGTACTGAGTAGTTTTCAAGTGATAAAAGAGGTTGCAGAATACCATTAAAATAAGTTTCAGACAAGTTCTGTTTTCATGTCTTTACTTGTTCAGATGTGTCCTACTATTCACAGGTAAATTTTGTATGCAGATTCTGACGTTCATTCCAAGTCTGTTTAAGATTTCAGAATATTCAAGTTTTTTGTGTAATTACAGAATCACACACAATCCCAGCCTGCTGAACATCTACGGAACTGATTATTTTGACATTGCTTTCCTTGTAAATGTTGACTGTGTGAAATATGTTCTCCTGGCCATTTCAGATAGTGTTTGTGTTGTAAATTGGAAATATATTTTACAAATTTACTTTTAGGAAATGTATTAAGTAAAGGATTCCACAATTATTTAAGACAAAAATAGTCCTTATTAGGATGCATATTTATTTTCTGCTTTATATATATAGTCAGAACAGAAATCAGAGCAGATTTTGAAGCAGAAAGATATATTTTGTCACGATAAAGATATACCAGTTTTTATAATTCAGCAGACTCCTCTTTAGAGTCTGAAAATTTTCTACTGCTTATCTTTTCCCTGTTTTTCATTAGGAAAATGATAATGCTTTTTGTTTACTGTTTTAACAATGTTATTTTACTTTCCATACATTCCTGAAACTTTATCATTATTAATTACTAGTTTTCTTCCCACAGGACTTATTACCTATATGGAAACTGCTGATTTTTGAGACTTAACTAAAAGGAAAATGGCATGATACATTTATTCTTTACTTCCAATTCATATATAAAATTTAAGTAAAAGAGCCAGTGAGGAAAGAATACAAACCTTTGTTAGTGTTTGACACAAAACCAGAAGTAAGCTTGCAATTCACATGCTTCAAAGGAATATTAGACGATCTTTAAAAAATTACTCCATATAGCACTACCTTTATGTTACTTACAGTACAGATTTCTAAATCTCATTCAGTTTATGTCAGGTTATTTCTATTTTCAGGTAAAAGTCTAGTTACACTAAAATGGTTCAGAATAAAAGAAAAAAAAAAAAAGGTAGGACATGCACTTCAATTCTTAAAAAGCATTCTGTGTGCCCTGATGTACAGTCTTGATGGTTTTTGTGCTGGAATAATGAAGACATTTTGTGCTGCATTTTTTTTTAATCCCAGTTATCTTTGTCATGTAATTACATGTGAAGAGAAATATAATTCTATTGGTTTGTGCTAGCCATGCTTTCACGAGGCAAAGAAATGCTATTTCATTCCTGTTCCTTGCAGAATTTAACAGAAGTTAGGTGGCTAGCAACTAGGTCCGTATAGACTTTGTGTAGGTTTAGTAGTTTAAGACACTTGACTCAAGTAACATTCTCAGAGTGTGCCTCTAACACACAATTATGGTCCATAAAAAACCTTGCATAAATCTTACTTTTTTTTCAAAACCAAAAAGCAGGAGTTACAATTTTGGGGGTTTTTTTGGACCTGTAGTTAGAGTATCCCATATAAATATTTATATGTGCAGAAACTTAAAATTATTACAGAAAGTGACTTCTGGCTTCAAATCCTAGAGGTTCCTTCTTTTGTTCAAAAAGTCCACTTAGAATGAATTGTTTTCCAGGGTTTTTTTACCTGGGTTTTCTTTTCTTCTTTACTCTCCAATATTTGCAACAATAAAGCGATGAAATTATTTTTCTGGGAATACAGAAAACATCCTCTCCAGAAAGAATGGATGTGTTGTTATGGCAACAGATAGGGAGGAATTTCACGAAAACGGTATGCAAGAAGCTCCCACCGAATTTCTCCTTGATGTCAATAACATATTGGACTGAAGTCTCTGGGAAAGATCATAAAATAAGTCAAATAAGGGACAACTGAAAGACATAATTTAAAATAGAATAGGGAGGTCTGTGTTGCCAATTTATTGTTTTGTTAATACTTACTTAGTTATAGGTTAACTTTATTCATGTATTTATTATGTGATTATTTTCATAATTCTGCTTAGTTTTTCTTAGCTCTAGGCTGACTACGTGTTATAAAATCTCTACCAAATACACATTGCATAACTATTGGTTTAAAATTGCTAATTAGGATTGGAAGCAGGCTACTAATGAAAGATTTTTCTGCCTGTTTGAAATACTCAGTGAAGCAATGAAAAATATTTCTGCATAAAATCTAAAATGGTTTCTGGCATGAATTTATACTTAGGTTTGATGCTGAAAGAGAAAAAGAAAGGAATAAGCTTTGTTGACTTAATTTCTGTGGATAATTCAGTGTTACTGGCACCAGCAACTCACCAAGAAAGATATTGTCCCAGAAATTCTCTATAAATGATTTACAAAGCCATACTTGGCAGTATGGCTTTTTAAAAATGGTCCTAGCAAAAAAGTTGAATTGCCTCATTAAACAGAATCATTGAGAGTGGTCAGGGTGCTTTTTAAGCAGAGAGTTTTCAGGGAGTGCAGAATAAAGCAGTTAATCTGCAAAACTCTCTTAAATCATTGCCTTAGAAAGGTCATGAGCACATAAATATGATTTAAACATGCTTTTCTAACACCTAGAAGAATTACTATTCTACAGTAGCCTATGCATTACATCCATGCAAGGAAATTATTTTCTGGATAGACTGATGTCAAATAAAGACATTAAAGAGAGGTTCAATCTGGCTTTATAACCAAAATTAAAGACCAGCTGCAACAAAACCCTTTCATTTAAAATAAAAATTGGTACAGTACAAGATCTAATTTAGTTTTGCAGCAAACATTTCTCACAGCAACTAATAAAACAGAATTTTTTATTCACAAAAAAAAAAAAATTAAAATCCAACATTAGTTTTTGGGGAGGGACAGTGAGTTCAAAACGCAAATTAGCATCGTAAGGTCGATCCAAAAGTAGCTGCCCTCAAATCTGCTGTAGACAGAACACATTAGAAGTGCACTCGCAAAAGGCTGATAGCATTTTAATTAATGGAGAACACTTGTGGGCCATTCATTGCTGCTAAAAATTAGGCAAGCTAATTGATCCGGTACAGGTGCATGTAATTGAGAGATATGCCTAAGATTCACAGTTAATTTACTCCGGGAATTTTGCAGATACAGTGAAAATTTAATTCACAGAAGTCTCTGAAAAGAAATGGGTGAAAGACAATAGCACTAGCTGGAAAAGGAAAAAGAGCAATTTGACTAGGAAGAATAAAACTAGGAAAAAGGTATGCGGCAAATTCAGTTATACAACAGCATGCAAGTTAGAAATAATCTTTCTTGGTTATTTTGTATAGTAGAACCTTGAGGAATCAGCTAAATACTTTTTAAATTCAAAGAACACTGGCATAGGGATACACAATGTATCACTAGCAATTTTAAAATGCACTTCCAAATTAAAATTCTTGACAATTAATAATTTTTAGGAAATTAAAAAAGTATGTTCCCTGACTATTTTTCCTTTGCTAACTTTTTTCTCCTATTATGAGTTTCACTATTTTTACCTTTTAAAATAGATATTAAAGAGTTTCCAAATTAATGATTTGATTTCAGATTTCTAAACAGATACCCGCACAATTCTGCAATTGTTGATTTTATTGTTAGGTATCTCCATTGAATTCCTTAGCACCAGTAGCTCTTGTCTTCAGTAGTTACTTACACACAGAGACTATGTTTAGGAATTCTTTCTCCTCCCCACACAGGACTAGGGTCTAGTGCTCTTACACTAAAGAAACTACTTGCAGGGTGTTGCAGAGATCAACATTTATTTATTTTGGCAGATGTTTGTTTTCCAAATAAAATCTGTAGGCTCCTGAGTGGTAAAATAGGACCTTTAAACTGCATGAAGAAACCTCACAATAGTCAGTGCTTAAACTAGGCAACACAAAACGCCCAAGAGAGGTGTACATACTAAGCCCCAACAGTTTAGAGGGCTTAGGTTCAGATTCCCAGTTACAGTTAAGCCTGCAACTTTAGCAGGGATCAATGCAAGAGAGGGACCTAAATCCCACATGGTTTTAAGTATCAAATCTTCTGAAAGATGTCTTTCATGTAAGACCATCAATGTAAGTAACAAAATCTCCAGCAGTGAAAATCATTCAGCTGATATCAAACTTTTTACAAGAAAAATTAACTGAGAGCAAGATCACCTACAAAGATCCCAGAGCTTGATGTTCATATGCAAAGAGAGGTTACAGAATCAGGCTAAGAGGAAAAAAAAGAAAAACACAGAAATGAAACATTATTGTAAAACATACTGCTGTCTCCTCCTAATATTTGTAGAAGTAAAGGGCAGCCTTTTCACATGGTAGGAAGGCCTTTTTTGTCTACTGGGATATAATCTTATAAACTGTATTTGAAAACCGTGGAAAGGAGAATCCAAGGTCGAGGATTTACCAGTTCTTACTGAATGGCAACCATTTAAATAAATTGATGAGAAAAAAGGAAGATGATTCTTTACAGCAGAGTAGAACAAATGTAGAAATAAAGGCAATGTAACACCCTCAAACATAACATGTAGTATAGCTCTGGGCTATGCCATCTAGCTCTCATGCTTTCAAAGAAGACTTCGTCTTTTTCAGTTCATTTTGCTGGAAGTTAATTTACTATGCTTATGAGAAAATATTGATCAAGATGGACCATTTAACACTGCTCTTGGAGGATTCTGAAAGCAGCTTTAAAATTGTCCCAGACCTTTCTCCAACTTTTCTTTGCTGCTTAGCTCCAGGCAGCCCAGCCCTGTGCTGGAAGTGTCATTAATTAGTTCCCTTCTTCGGAATCTATATTTTATTTGATTCTGTTGTGTGACACTGTCTTCTTAACTGAATAGCAATGCAAGACACTTAACTAAGGTAATATTTAATTAGTGCTAAATTTTTGTCATGCACGTATCATTGCTGCAGCTCAGCTTTTCTTATTATCTGCAACTGTTTATGCTCTTTGTCCATATTATAACTGTGCTGGGATATACAGAGGTAAAACCAAATACATCCTACCCCTGGTTTCTTTCCATACATACCTTGCTTTCCTCAGAAATTTGAGAAGATAAAATGCAAGGGAACCAGTAAAAGGCTCCTTGTATGTATAATAGTGTATCTAGGTGCAAGCAGAAAAACTTAGCTGTGAAAGAAGGGTTTACATCCCTTCTTGCACTATTAAACATACTGTTTATTAGCGGTGATTCTAAACCTAGATATAAGCTGTAGTCTCAGTATGATGATGATTTAATGTCTGAGGCCTTTTTATTTACTTCGTAAAATAATCAGAGCAATTTCCATGTTACTAGGTTTTACTCTAATGTATGGTTTTAGGATCAAGATTTTTTTACCATTTCTGGTGGGTAAACTTTGCTTTTTCATCTTTCAGACTTTCTCTGGTATCATCTCTACATGAAACAATCTGTTGCTGGGAGAACGAAGTTATTGATGAAAATTTCAAGAAAATCCCTGTGCCATTTGCAATGCCTCATAACCCTCGAAGACATGTGCAGCTCATAGTACATAAAAATAACAAACAGAATTCATTATCTGAAGTATTTCTCCTTGCAGTTTCTTTAAAATAAGAGATACACTGTGGGTCAAATCTTTATGTGGAAGGTATGACTCCCCAGGCTACCAAGATCTATAAGCCAAAAATTTTTAGAAACACTTTTTCTTTATTGACCTGCTCTATTCTTGACATATTGCAAGTGCCTTTCTAACTGTTAATGATAATTCAGAATTATATAGGGCATTAGCCCTGCTTTTGCTATGATTGAGAGCACCCTTCTGTTTAAAGGTCAACCATTCTGAATGCTCTGAAATTTGCATGTTTACTCAGATTCTTCTAAAACTTTCATCACTTGATTTAGTTGCAGGAAAGAGTTGGCAATCAGATTTGGAGTCATTGAGGTAAAAGTCCTTATGATATAGTGCTCTGAATAAATTGCTTTCAGTCCCTGTATTCTAACAGTGATCTAATGAGTACATTGGGCTCAAGGAAGGTCATATGACAGCTGATCTCAGATACTCAGACCTCAACTCTAGTAAGTATGCTACTTAGAAGCCCTCAAGCAAAAGTAGTATTGCAGTAACTTCTGTAGTAATATCTATACTTGCCAGATCAGTGCATGTCAAACAATCATACTCAAGACTGATGGCTATATATTTGAAAAGACACCCTTCAGAGAATTTCTGGCAATTTAGTTTCCTGTGTTTTGGGCAGTGGAATGGATGTTTTGTTGCTGTCATCAATCCAAAACACAAGTAGTGATCTAGAAAGTTTCTGACTATACTGTCTACTATGGCAGTGGGATTCATCTAAACAATGCTTAAATTTTTGCAGTCCTGCCATAGTTTTGCCAGTGTTTGTGCAGTGAATCAAATCTTTCAAGCTGGTCACTGCCTGGATGTCAGACAAGACAAAGGTTTTTACGATGGCATTGTCAGCTGGCTCAGTGAGACTTTCAAAACCACTATTTTACTGAATTGTGATACCTAGTTGGTCAGTGCAATCCAGCACTTGCGTGACCTGTTGCTATTTATTATTTAAAATTATATTGAAAATGTCTCCTCGCTATCTTACCTATCTACAAGACTGTGATATAATCATGTCTACATCTTTGGGGACAGTTTCTATTTTTCCTGAAGACTTCTTCATTCTGAAAACAGCAAATCTTTCTATGGAAGTCAATTTTGCAAGCCTGGGAAGTCCCTGCAAGGGCCAGATTAACCTTGCAGGATGCTAATTAACACGTGTAAGCATATAGATTAACCTGTGTACATCCAGAACTGCCCAGGAAAATTTCCTAAACACTCTGAAGTTCCCAACTGAAAGGTTCCTGTAACAATTAGTCAAACACTTACTTGTGAAAATGGTTGGGAATTCAATCAATAACCATGTCTCAGGCCCTCGAGTTATGCAGATGACTGGATGGTGAGTGTGACCACACAGGGAATAAGTGACTAAAAATCCTGGGTGTGCATACAGGCAGGCTCAGGTGCAGCATGGGACAATCTAGATCTTATGCATTGAAGTTACATATCTCTTGCCACACAGGCTCTCCTTATCACCAGGAAGTATGGCTTATCCTGCTCTAATATAATTTTCCTTACCTTGATGTATAAACTTGCATTCCATCTGAGGAGCTTAAGAAAATTCTTCAATAAGCACAGCCATTCATCTCTGATGACTATAAATATCTACCTGGTCTAGCTTGGATATGAGCATCATTCTGAAGAATCCCTTTCATAAATATAAATAGACTGAAATTAAAATATGGCAGTACTGACTTCATTTAGAAATGACAAATTTCAGATTTGCCATTTTTTAGCATCTGTGTTAGTCTTTGTTAACAAGATCCCCCACAGGAGAGAGACTGGGGAGAAATCTGGAGCAATAGGACAAGGGGTTAAGGTTTCAAATTGGGAGGGTGGAGTCAGATGAGGTGTCGGTAAGGCATATCACTGGAAATATTCAGGTCAGGTTGGGTGGTGCTCTGAGTAACTTGATCTACCTAGAGATTTGTTTTGCTTGTTGCAGGTGATTTGGATGGACCCCTTCCTACACAAACCTTTCCGTGATTCTATGCTGCTAAGATGTATTCTTGTTGGAGGATGATCAGGCCAGGGAATACTTAAACAAGCTGGACATATATAAATCCGTGGGGTCTGTGGAGATGAATGTTTACAAATTGACAGATATTCCAGAATATGCCAGGTGGCCTCATTTTTGGAGCATAAATCAAGAATGAGTATTTCATATCAATGAAAATGTAGCAAAAGTAAAAAGAGATACGATTTTAAAGAACAGATTTCACATACATTCCTCTTTTATATACTCCCACCCTGTCTTTTATATATTACCATCTTCCTCACCTCTGATGAAAGAAACAAAGAAATGTTACTGAAAGAAACAAAGGAATTTATCAAGAGGATGTGAGTTATCTCTCCAAACATGCTGAGCCAGCACAAGGAATGTCACAGCTTGTACTGAGGGAGCGTTGAAATGTGTTGGAGAAATAGAGTTGCCTCCAGTAGTCTCAGAATTATAATGTTTACAAATAATTTTAAAAATCAATCCAGTACTACCATTGCTTCCACATTGTTTAAGATATTTTATGCATATTTGGAAACATAGTTTTTGTTGTCCTGGTCAGGAATGGTAGGCGATGTAAGATTATGTGATCAATCACTATGAAAATGGGTTGCATTAATCAATACAGGTGACAGCTATCTAGAGCATCTCTTTTGCTAGTGAACATCCAGATTTAAAGGTACTAACACAGAATATGGAGCTGTAAAGTAAGGAATAGTGTCTCAGCACCACATGTATATTCCCAGCAAGCCACAAGCTTTCATCTTCTAAGACCTTGCTGCACAATTCACAGTAACCCCTATCAGGTACTGCTAAGTGCTTGTCATGCAGATAAATATTCTGCTCTTTCTTTTGGAGCTAAAATTTCAGCTGAACTTCAACATGAGATACTTTTGTCCAATTATCTAGCTTTTTCTGCACTATTATAAATTAAATAAGATACTTTATTATGTAAATTTACAATACCAACAAGGCTAGCATGTAGTACTTTAAATATGGACTCTACACAGGATTTCTAAATGCTAAATGGATATAGATGACAAATGATGATATAGAAGGGTTAAGATGAAAGAACAGAGTCTAAAAACCCCTAAAATTTAATAAAGCTGTGAGTACAATATTTTACTGATATTTTAGTTTTAGTAATGTTTGAATTAATAAATTTACATTAAATATTAATGCGAAGAAAGCTATCTTGGATGCTATTCCTCTCAATAATCTTTAAACATAATTACTGAGGTGTATAGTGAAGCTGCTCACTGTGGATGCCTCCATCATAGTCTCTTCTTGAACATGATTAATCTGGCCTATCATGGGTATATAGTTAGGCGTGAGAAGAAACATCCTCTGAGTATGTCTACATCCTTCTCCAAGGGGAGACTTGGCTAGTTAGCTCATATAGAAACATTTATCTTTGAGGTGGTTAGGGAAGGGATAATAAATTCCAGCAGACTGTGTTCTGCATATATGATATGTGAACAGGGGCTTGTAAGCCAATTTTTTTTCCCCAATAATATCTTTCAACTGATACTGACCATTTCTTTACTACCTGTTTCTTCAACACCATTTGATTTCTTTTTGTCTTCTTATTTCATTTTGAGCAAGTTTTCATAACAATCCCAAACTATTTAATTACCTGGTATTTATACCAAGAAAATATTCCCAGAGGTATATTCTGTTTAAGGATTGTTCACTTAGCGTGTAAAAAAATCTCACCATTTTTTCTTTTGTGTGTTTTATTTTTCCTCATCTTTACTTCAATTTCTGTGTCTTTTCAGCAGACAAACTTCAGGAATGTACCTACTGTTCTTGTAGTGGTTTCAAAGGTGTTCATACAGATCATGATATACATTTCCTGTAGGTACAGCCAAAGCTTAGGTGGACTATTTGTACCTTCCTATTACACTGCAAGCTCAATATCTAATTTACTGTCTACTATCCATCATCTTTACATCTTTTTTTAGCATTATAGCTTTCCATGGCTTTCCCTCTCTTTGAATTTCATTTGAGAGTATTTTCTTTAAGATGTATTATCTTACATCTTCTATTCTGAACCACATTTCATTATTGCTCAGATGTCTCTAACTTCCCTGCATCTGCATTATCTTTTTCCTTTCATTCTTGCAAATCCTGTGTGACCATACACATTTGAAATCAGGAGGTACATTTTAGTAGAAATATAAAAATGTCTTTGATTACATCTTCCTGTTGTCATGAATATAAAGCACCATATTGCAAGTTCATGATACATCAATATCCATGTCCCCAGACTGAGCTGCTGTTTTTCACTTTACTAGGTTGCTGCTTTTTTCTTTACATAGGTTCAGGTGTTAAGCTTCCATTTTCTTTAGAGAAGATTTACGATGATTAATTTAGTGTGTGATTTAGATGCCAGAACACCTAGAGTATTGTATCTTAACTCTGATAAATGTGAGAGTGGCCCAAATGACCGTTTTTTAAAAATAAGTATCCTTGGAAAAAGATTGCACAAAGGTCTCCAGAGTTACAGGTCAAATTCTCAAAAGGTATGCTTTTTTTTGTAGGTACAGTAATTTCACAATTATAAGCAGCACCATTTTGACTAAAATTTTGGTCTGAACCCAAAGTGCAGTTTATAATCAGGTGCAGCTTATATATGGACAAAGAACAAAAAGTTGCTGTTTTAGTTTGGAGGACAGGTGTCTGCTGAGAAAGGCAGGAACTTCTCTTTGAAATGGAGAATGTAAACCCCCTCCCTCCAAATTATTATAATTTTGAAATCAAGGGGCTTTCAGGCAAAGATATGGGACTTAGGAATAACAGTTCTTTCCTAGGGAAATTAAAATAGAAATACAGTACTACAAAGAAACAAACCCCAAACCCTGACAAAGTCAGGGTACAATCTGACACCCCGTCAGGCAGGGTGTTGGTAGCAGTCCCATTAAATAGTGGCTGTAGTCCTCCTGCAGTGTCAGATGTGATTCAGTTGGAGCAGTGCTCCTGTAGAAGGTGCAGTATCCCTCCGGAGGTCCAGTGGTGATGTGGAGAAATCCAGTTTTCCTCTGGAGTCCAGTGGAGAAAGGGGCTACCTTAGTGTCCCAAAGCCTCTGTTTTTATCTTGGTAAGAAATGTTGGGCTCTTCCCCCTGGCTGGAGCAACTTCCAATGGGATGCAGTAATTTTATCAGTCACACAGTGGGACTCAATGGGCCATTAGCAGAAAATGACTCGCTGGAGGAAGGATGGGTTGTGAAAAGATAAAGAACAATACCCCACCTGGTTTCAATGGATGGCCCATTAGCAGAACATCTCCTGCAGAGATAAGGATCACTGCCCCCACCCTCAACAGATGGTGATAGAATAGATACCTTTTATCACACTCTGTATTGTAACGTGGGGCTTATAATCAGGTGCGGCTTATGTATGGACAAAGAACGAAAAGTTGCTGCTTATTAACTCAGAGCAGCTTCTAATCGTGAAATTACTGTAATCTCCTTGAAGTCTCAAGTCAGTGGCATAACTTCGATCCTACAAAGGACTGACAAGAATGAATTGCAATTTTGTTTTTTTTACAAAAAAAAAAAAAAACCCAAACCAAACCAAAACCAAAAACAAACAAAAAAAAAAAACAAACAAAAAAAAACCCCACAACCAAATAAAACCTAAAAAACCCCCCAGACTCATGAGCTAGCATCTCTAACAGAACTGTGGAACAAAATTGGGTGATTTCAAAGATTGTAAAATATTAGGAGATTGCTCATATGCTGTCTCTTAATAATCACTTTCTGAGAGAGGTACTAAAGTTTTTCTTACAAACAAAATAGCCATGATGGTTTTATGGTGCGTTATATCAAAGCATTTACTGTCTTTCCATCAATTAAAGAAAAAAAACCCAAACAACTGAGTTCAAGAAAGGAGACAAATGCTCTTAACTATTATGGAGCTTACTTTTTTGCTAGAGTAAAAGTATAATAATGTTCCCTTTCCTTCACTTCTAGCTCTCATGCATTCCTTAATCCCCAGGTCATATTGTTGCTAAGTGCTCCAGGTAAGTTTTAGGATTTTAGCAGGTTTGAAGTTTAACATATTTCTGTTGAGATTGGTAAAATGAAGACTGCATTTTGAAGGCAATGGAAATGCACACCTATTACAACACAGAGAGCACAGAGCTTAAATGACTTCTCTACTGCAAAAAGTGACAAAATCACATCAAGATAAAAGTAATTGCTTTAAAACCAAGCCCCCAAACATTTCAGGTTTTCCATGTAGAATATGTGGAAGCATGCAGAGTTCACCTTTTTGATGTTTGCAAAATACTGTGCAGGGATAATATCCAGAGAAAGGATAAAAGCCTACATCTCCAAGTTGCTTAAAATAGCTCTGTGTATTATATACTTAATAATGAAAAACTGAGGTAAAATGTATTATTGCTGCAGAAGATTGTACAAACCCACAGATGCAAACTCTGAAATCAAACAGGGAGACAGAAAAAGAGCTCTCTTTACCTTAATAACTTCTGTCTGCATAACATAAGTTAGGATTTGGACCAGTATTGAGAGTATTTACAATTTGGAATGTTTTCCATCAATCTCCTTATGCAGGTGAGGGAAAAAAAAAGAAAAGCTGCTGAACAGCCAGAACTTTAAACAAGCCAGATGTACTTCATTCCATTTAATTTTTTTTAGCCTGTCTGTGCTCTGTCCATCCCAAGTGACAATGATAGGCCCCCTACCTTACATTCATTTTTTAAAAAAGATTAGAAAACATCAGTGCATTCATGAGGATCCTCTCCTAGAACAAACAAGCTTCCAAAGGAAAATGTATTTGCTTCACTTTAAGAAAACAAGGGTAAGTGGAAAAATCAAAATATATAAATACATTAAGTATATAACTTCTAAGTTCTTAATTCATCTACTGTATTTAATATCAAAGCAAGAAAGGGTTTTATTATGTCTCATGAGCTATTTCAGCTGTTTGAAAAACCTAATATTTTCTCTTCCTTCTATATTAGCTGGCTTAACATCTGCATCTGCCACTGACACTTCAACATCAGTGAAATATAACTCCTTCTGCCTTTCCAGATGGCCTGACATACATTTGGATTTTCTTGCTCTGACCATCAATGGCAGCACCCCAAGTTAAACTTCATGTGGACTTACCATAAAAAGCCCAGAATGAGTCATGACTATCATCAGCATGCTGGCATTAAAATATTGAACGTGAATCACTTAGTAAGAGTAAACTACCAAACAGAAAGAATAGCAATATTTAATCCTAAGGGATATACACTGAGAAATACCTCTTGGAAGTTCTAAATCTGTTCATGGAAGGGATTACCCATATCATGGTTAACAGAGAGCACTGATCCAGCATAAATCTGTAGCAGCAAGTGGGTGGCAACAGCAACCATTAAACTACTGCAATTCCATATATGCATGGATGAAGAAACCAGTTAGCATTCATAATGCCTAGTGACAGAAGCTTCCTCTACAAGATGTTTTATATGCTTATGTGGTCAAAGTACATAGAGAGAGCCCCCACAGTGTATATTTCATCAATTAAGCAGAAATGTTTTGTAGGTTTAAAATAAAAATCTGAAGAGGCAAAAGAAGAGAGAAGAAATAGAAGCAAAGAATAAAATGTCAAGTACCTTTGTGTATTGGAAAGATAAAACAATGGCATTGAAATCAGAGAATCAATTCTGCTATTTTAAAGCACATTGATTCAGTCAGGGAAGTTATGGCAAAGATCCAAGCAGACAAGAAAAGCGACTGAGGCGCTGTTGTTCTCTTCTGGATGGAGCCTAGAGGGAAATAATTTTTCGCTGTGGGAATTCTAAGGCTTTGGCAATACAGCAACATCAATAAAGACTGAGTGGTCTGAAGTAAGATATTAAGACTGCAACCTTGCAGATAATTCAGAGCTTTTTTATCAATTATCAGGCTATAATTAGCCCGTGCGCTACTGATGATTGAAACTGCAGCACCAACTCTTAAACCATGAACCAATAATTTTCAACATATTTTCCTTGTATAATGGCCATTGTAGGGGATTTGCACAATGCATAAATTTAAGCCATTTGTTTTTACTGATTGCTTAAATATTTACAGCATGGTCTGCCAGCTTCCTCCCTTCAGATACAGTCATGGAGTTTTCACTGCTTTGTATGCTATTTGGATATACAACTACAGGAAAACGAGTGCATGTGTTAACAGCTGTTAGAGGCATATGACATTTTCAAAGCTGGTGCAAATATTTACACACATGTGGACGGATGCATGCAGCTCTTCTGTTGACAGCAGTAATTGCTAAATTCTACACTTTGTTGTGCAGAGCTGGTGGAAAAAGACAGTTTACAGTACATTTAAATCAACAGAAGAAAATAAAAGTATTCACTTGTCTTTCTTTTACAAAATTATGTCAATTTCTCAAAAATGTAGTATGCCAAGAGCACTGCTATACTGACGTCCTAGAAAATGCATCCAAGACTGCAGGTTTGAAAGATACAAAATACTAAAAAAAGCTTAATGTAAAAATAAACTGAAGCTGAAGCAGCACTTATGAATATATAGAACAAATAAATTAGATCAGTAAAACAATTTTAAAGCAACCCCATAGTAACGATGCTATTAATAGTGACAACCATATTTACATTGAAATTTTTACTAATGTCTATTTAAATCACTTTTTTAAACTTGATACCATTTAAGAAGAAATTGGATTATTTGTTCATCTTCCTTTTGAAGTACCACTGGGATAATGAGTCATGCAGGGACTTTAATAAGCCTTGCTAATTTTCTGTCAATTCAAGGGGCTATTGGTTTTACGCATTTTACATCTGTGGCTCAAGTTTTGGATAGGCTCATTTCTAAAACTGAAAAGTGTGTCATCCATTAAAATGGAATGCTAGGCTTCACTCTAAGCAAAACAAAACTTGTCCTAAATTAACCACTGTTTTATGACTGAAGTGCAACTGGCCTTCAGCTTACTCTGTAGAGTTGTTCTGAAGCTTTCTTAGAAATGATATCCATTGTTCATTTCTCTAAAACAAAATACCTCTGTCAAAAAAATATAGTATTTTTATAGCCAGAAAGATGACAATATAAACTCAGTTTATATGGACTTTAACATTACCCATGACATCAGCTGGGGTGTGATTAGATGTGTTTATCAGTTGCTGGATATATTCATATATCTCAGTGCAGACCTGATTTACTCTCTTGCTGTTTTGAGAAGACAGTATTTCAGTCTTAACTGGGATTGTCAGTATAGTGTCCATAGGTGCAAATGGTCCAACAAAAGGGGAAACTTAATCATAAATACAGCGTTGGTCTTTTTAACAGAGAGAGAGAGAAGACTAGAAACTATATCCTTGTATAAGCTTCCTGTTAGCTACACCACAGAAAGCAAAGTTCTGGGTATTTCATCTCCAAGAGGGTGAAGTAAAAACAAGAGGAGACCTATTTTCCACTGAAATTTTAAAAGGCAGCTCCTTGAGCAAAAGCTTTCACATTAGTGTTTTATTTGAAAAGAGGGGGAAAAAAAGATTAATTTTTTACAGGAAAAATGCATTATATGGTAAGATGATTTGACTGTAAATGACAAATGCATGCATATATATTGGTATTTTCAAAATAAGGTGGCAGTGAAAAATTTCCTGAGTGCTCATTTCAGATTACTTTTAATGGGTTTAAATGGAATTTAAATATGTTAGCTTATGTCTACTTTTTTACTATTATTTTCAATTTTTCTTTGACAAACTTTAGCAAACTAGATATTTACAATATCCTTGACCTCATAGGAAGACAAAGTGAGTCAAATTTTCATTCTTTTAATTGCTGAGTGCTTTACTGCATTTTAGAAATCAATGAAAATAACATCATTTGGTGAGTTTTCTTGATGATTTGTTTTAAGCTTCCTATTATGGAAGCTTTTCCCAGATGTGCTAGCTTCAAATATTCTAGCAAAGAAAAAAAATTTTTTTTTTCAGTCACATTACTGCTCATTCATATGGAAAGACTAGAACTCACAAGATTAGTTCTAACAACTTTCTCCACAAAAAGAGTCAACACTTTTCCAGTGTACTTTATTTGTGATAATGATTACTCATCTGACTCCAGAAATTCTAAATAGTGTTTAAATTCAAAATCTTTTAATGAATTCTCTGCATTTATCTACTTATGGGCTATACTGATGAAGGTTGTAAATCACAGTTCTGAATTTCATTTGTGTCTAAATAGCTCTTTTGGGTTTTTGGTCTTAGAGGGGTTTCTCTTTTTTCCTTTTTGCTTTTTTTCATACAGCAGCGATATTTGCTCTCAAGTTACATCTGCTACAAAGCCATTCTCACAAAGGCAGAGATAGAATAGATCAACAATTAGAAAAAAAACTAAAATTACGGTTTTCTTTTTTAAAAAATCTGACTCACTAGTGTTTTCCTCATTTACTATCATAACTTCTGTGAAGAAAACACTTTCCTTCTTTCCTGCTCTTTTCTTCTATGACATACCTGTGTATTTGGTCTTCTCTGTCCATAAGTTTTCATTTTCTGATATTTTTTATATTTTGAAGGCAGAGAAAGAAAGAATCCTTGAGCCAATTAAAAGTCTTGCTCCTTTAAGATGTGTTGTTATGTTGCATCTCTTCTTTGCAGAGTTGTCTGGATTTCTTGTTTTAAGTGCATATAGGAGAAGACCTATAAGCAGGACTGGTTTCATACAAAGCTTCCTTTTGAAAGATACGTTTGACTACATGAAGGATAGGGTTGTTTTTTTCTTCCTGCTTTTTTCCCAGATAACAAAACTGGTTCGGATGGCTACAATAATTACAAGGTCTCTTAACACCATAGAGTTCAGTTATTTTATTCAGCAATGAATAAACATCAGTTTACATCTGCAGTTCCTGATGTCATAGAAATAATTATAGAATATGCATACAGAATAGGAATTCTTGGAAACCATTTTACTGAAAAAGTTTTCACTTTTACTGTGAAAAGATGAAAAATAAAGACATCTGGAGACATATCATCACCTATTAAATATAGCTGGTGATGACATTTATTGCAGTAAGAGCAGAACTAGGTCTTTAATATTCACTACTAAAATGTTTAGATAATGATCACCTCTATAAAATGGTTTGTTTCATGTCAGAGATCTCCAGTTACTTTTTTTAAAATTTATTTGTAAATCTTTTATAGCCAGATCATAATTTTATATACCTATGCATAATATAATACCCTATTTTCGAACAAGTGTTTTAAGAAATCCAATTCACTATTCTTTTCTGGTTCCTAAGTTGAACAGAAATGACACACTGAATACATTCTAACAAAGAAAAAAATTTTAAAGAGTACTATATTTCTATTCTATTAGTCTATTAGCCCCTGGAGAGCAGTTAAGATATTTGGTCCAACCTAAATGGCCTTATTTATACTTCCCAGCATGCTTAAATTCCAAAGAACAAAATCCTCATATTTCCCTGATCACCTTTGGAAAATCAAGAACTTTTAATCAAAATGTCTGTATGCTTCAGAGAAACAAATTAGAGTACCTGGCATCTGCTGTGTCACGTAAGCACATCAACATGGATAGACTAAATATTCATCCTAGCCATGGGCCTTTGCTTCTCCAAGCATTCTTTCAGAAGTGTAAACGAGCCTTTTCTTTTCCTAACTGTTTACACTTGTTCTCTAGTTTTGACAACAGCTCATTTGTGCTCATGAAATGGCAGGGACACAAAGGGAGCTACCCATGCATATTACTGCTGTATTGTTTTAAGGTGAAATATTAATAATTCTAGGTATTGGTAGGGCTCTGTGGAACAGCATTATTTCTTGGGAGCTGAAAGTTCCAGAGAGAGAGACTGACTTAAACGCAACTTTATCCCTGTGAGAAGGATAGAACACTTCTTAAAACTGTGTTTTGAGAGAAAAGATTTTTTTTTAAGTCAAGAAAACAGCTCACTAAGAAACAAGCTAGCATGTATTTTATGAAGACTCAAATAATGAAAGTCTTTTATTTTGTAGCTTTCCTTGTCTTTGTTTTGATCTTTACTCAAAGAAAAATTAATAAATAAAAAGTTTTTACTCATTCCATCAATTATGTATATATCCATATAGATATACAATTATTGGAATTCTGCAGGAAGGATGTGTGAGAGAAACATAGTTAACATTTTGAAGTAATTTGCGAGTACTGAAGAATATATTTCTCCTCTCCTTGGATGTCACTAAGAATTACCTTCACTATAAAGAGAATAGTTTTTATCTGAATTGCTAACAATAAAGCAGACTTGTTCAGGGTATTTTGTGATTATTTTCAGACATTATCCCACTCACGTTCTCTTGCTTAAATTAGTTGTTCTGGTTTTTGCCTCTACCTATGTATTAACATACCTGATTTTGCATATGCTATTGTGAATAACAGAATACTTTAAAAATGACACATAGTCTTATAGTCTTACCTGACTAGTTTTGAAGGTATAAACTTGCAAATGAACCAGGGGAAAAAAATCCCTTCTCTTTCCTTGTGTCTCTTCATCAGATTTTCAGAGGTCTTTCATGCCTGCTTTTGAAAGAAAATCTACCAGTAAGCAACTTAGAGATCCATGGACACTTTCAAAAATTTTTCTTCCTCTAAAGATGACAGCAAATGAAGGAAACTTGTGCAATATTTTGAAAATGGTAGAGAGAGTCTTGAATATGTAGAGAACTGTGCCCAAAGTGAGACAAAATTACTTCCTATGAATTATAAAAAAAACGGTTTTGTTAGTGTTCTACCTTCCCTAGTCACACTACTCTTCCAACAGCTATGGTCTCATCAGAAGGCTCATTAGGTAGTTCTTGTTCCTGAATCACGTGATAAACGAGGAGGAGTGGAGGAAGATCATCTGTTTTTCCAAACTACATTTCCCTGAAAGCTACCCACCTTAAAGGTTAATAGTTGCCATACGTTTTTGCCTCATCATGAATCTAAAGAGTTATCTTCTACCTGGCATAAGAACCCCTCACAAGATTCAGAATAAAATAAAAGATTTAAACAATTGCAATACAAGTGCTTAATTCAGGTTGTCAAAGCCTCAACTAAGTTTCCACTTATTTTTGGAAATATGTGGTAGCTAAAGTTTCCCCTATGACATTTCACAGGAAGTTCATGTTTCTTTTCTCTACATGGCCAGGGGCATACCTGCTTGGCAGTGCTGACCAGCTCAGCACCTACAAGTTTCTTTTAACATATACTCGGTTTTGTAAGAAAACCCCATCTTGCAGTCACAAAAACGGACTACTTATCAGAGTGCAAAATGTGGGAAATGTGCACAAAATGTGTCTGACAGGTCTGATATCCTTTGCCCAAAGCTCAGGAGCTCTCCAATTCCCTATTAGGTCTCTGTACAATTGCAGCATGAAGATTAGTAATTTTTTGTGGGACAACTCCACATGCACTTTGTCAGAACAAATGAATCATGGGTTTCAGTGAGGAAGGAGAGTGATGTGATGGATTCAGTGATCCAACAAATAGCAGGAATAAACTAGTAAAATGCCACCATTTTACAAAGAGGTGAACAAGTAATATCTGAGTTTAAGGATCTCACACAAGATAACATTTATATATTTAGATATATATTTCTTCATAGAAATCCATCTGTCTGCTGAATGAATAGAAAGTTACAGAAAATGACACCAAATCTGATAACTGCAGCAGTTTTACCTCGAATTTATTTAGCAAAGCAAAGTAGTAGCACGAAATTCAGGGTTCAAGACAAATTCAGATTCTGTGTTTAATCCCTTTTCATTGTAATTAAAAGAAAGTTGAAAAACATAGCATTATGGAGAACTTAGCTGATGCTTTTTTGATTCTGAAATATAATTGAATTAATAGCATCATACTTTTTTTCTGTGCTGAAGCAATTTTTAATTTTATTTCCAAGTGAGTTTTTTTCCCATTTTCTCAAGTCTTTAAATAAGACATTTTATCTGTAAGAAAGTAGAAAAGCAAAACGCTCCATTACAGACTTACCAAGTAAAATGCAAAACAGAAAACACCAAAAAAAATCTTAAAAAACATGAGCATTGCTGCATTATTTCAGAAGAAAAACATAAAAGAAGAACAAAGGAAAAAAAAAAAAAGAAACCTTAAGACAATCTGCAGGTTACTCTGAATTATTTATGCATTCTGAAAAAAGAATTTACTGCAGAATTTTTTATGTATAGCATACAAATATATTTTATGGTGAATGTAGGAATTTCCAATACTAAAAATCATGTTGAAATGTTAGGTCTGAAAGTAAAGACAAAGTACTCTAATACAATTATCTTAGATTCTTTGTTGAAAAATTGTTTGAGCAGTATGCCTTTGCGATAATGATTAACATTTATTTTGAGTAACTTCTAATATCCCAAATTTACAATAATTTCAGGATAATTTAAGTATGGAAGTCTCCACCTATGTAGGGTTTTCTTTCCACCCTTTTACACTAAACCTGTGTACTGCTAGATAAGCCACAAACACATAGTCAATCTTCATGTGCCATTAGAACATAATCTTTTTGTTCAATCAGCACAGCATACTGTCCACTGCAGACGTGATATTTATGTACTAGTATGTTTGATGTGGGAAGACAAGAAAATGGCACTGAATCCAGTCTGGTCAAAGACATACTGCCCAAAATTAATCAATGAATCCAACCATTCAAAGCCTGTACTAAACTGCACTGTCTGTGTACCTGCCTTCAGCCTACTCTTTCTCCTGACTGGACCTCCACAGGCTCACCTGGCCTTGTTGACTCCCTTGCATTGTCGATGGTTTTGGATGGACCCTGTGACCAGCCCCGGCTCTGCCTCCATGTGCTTAGAGCCCTATACAACTCTACATAGCTCTGCACTGTTGGGACGCTACTGAGATCACAACTTTACAATTGGGAGTTACCACAGATTCAACTTAGTTGAATCCACCCTGATTGAACCAAGCAACACCCTGGATATAGAACACGCTGCTTAATATGTTGCTGTCTTTATCATCCTTAGAGGTACTCTGTAATACCAGCTAAAAATTTTCAGTTTCATAACAATTAACTTAATATTGAGTCTTGTCTTTGGTTTCTTCCAGATTTAAGATGAGTATCTGGGGAGAAGTGTCAACACTGAATGATAGTGACAATGTTTGTAATTTTTGTCTTTGATACAGGACATTTGAAAGAAATGAATAAACAGAGGCCTGGAAACAAACTCATAAATATTATAATCTAATCCTTTGTTATTGAAGGCAACCAAGTTATAAATTTCTTCCAGAAATTTTCAAGTTTGATTGATTTCAAACAACTTAGAATGACAAAAGACCATGGATACAGCGCAAGGAAAAAGGATAGGATTTAAAACATGAAATGTGGCAAAATGTTTTTTACTAGTACAGTAATTTCACAAATACAAGCCTCACCAATTTGACCAAAAGTTTGGTGGAAACCCGGAAGTGCGGCTAATATTCGAGGGCGGCTAATACATGAACAAAATTCTAAAATCTGCCAACACGGAAGTGAGAGCCCGCGGCAGCCCCAAGCCAAGCTGGAGCCTGGCCGGCCCCGGCTGAGGTGGGAAAGCCTGGCAGAGGTGGGGCCTGCAGTGTCGGGGGCAGGCGGCAGAGCCTGGGCCAGCAGGGCAGGGCAGGGGGGGCAGCAGAGCCCGGGCCAGCAGGGCGGGGGAGCCCGGGAGAACTGGGGCTAGCAGTGCAGGGGAGCATGGCAGAAGCAGGAAGGCCGGCGGGTGGGGCTGCCTGGCAGTGGGGGAAGCCCAGCAGAATCGGGGCCAGCAGCATGGGGGAGCCCGGCGGTGTGGGGGCCTGCAGTGCCGGCCAGGGCGAGCAAACGCGGCGGTGGTGCAGACGGGAGGGGGCGGCCGGCGAGCCTGGCAGCGGCGGCGGTGGCTGGCGTACCTCGCAGCGGCGGCAGTGGCTGGCCTGCCGGCAGGGCGAGTAAACTCAGCGGCGGGGCGGCCGGCGTGCCTCGCAGCGGCGGCAGCGGCTGGCCCGCCGGTAGGACGAGCAAACACGGCAGCAAGGCGGTGCTGATGGGAGAGGGGGGCCAGTGAGCCCGGCGGCAGCTGCAGCACCACCCAGCCGGCCCCGTCAGCAACCATGAGCGGGCCGAGCCTTCCTGGCCCCGCCCCGAGCCAGTAAAGCCCGCTATGCCGCGATCCTGTTACTAATTGGCCAATTTGTGAAAGCTGCGCACGGATTCTCGCTACGAACGAAAGTACGGCTAATATTCGGGGTGCGGCTTATCTATTGACAAAGACAGCAACATTGTCGAGGCACCGGAAGTGCGGCTTATACTCCGTGCGGCTTGTATTCGTGAAACTACTGTATTAGGTAAATCAAAGAATAGCATTAGAAATATACTGAAATGAACTACAGAGAAGCAGCAGGCACTGAAGCGCACTTTGATTTTTCTTTGGTAAATCAAAGTTAGGTATTACTTCGCTTTTCAACATTATTCTTCTCCTAACTTACCTCAATGAAGAAGGTGAGAACAGAAACGTTCAATGCAGTGTTGAACATTGTAAGCTTGTTTCACCACTTCCTAAATTTAGGTATCTTGATCTACTTTAATCCAGAAGTCATATAAAATGCATAATCACTGATTTGTTATTCGACTCAGTTCTAGATTGAAGTTTTTAGCTCAGTAAAACAGCAAAGCAGTTCCTCTATCTTGAAATTCCAATTAATAACTTATTTTGTTTTTTTAACTTCATCAAAAGTATAAGATGGATAAGAGATGGGAATTTATCAGAGGACAGCATTTTAGGAAGAATATATATTTTGTTTTAGTCACATAGGGAAGTTGTCACAGAGTATGAAGAAAGTTTGTTATTAGGAACGTAATCATGGTAAGTAATACGTGTAGAAGATTACAAATAAAATAAAATAAAAAGAAATGGTGTAGCTGAGAGGCTGTAAGAGTATTACACTTTTCACTTATACATCTAGATCTGACTACAAATGATATCAAACTAGTTTCATCAATCACAGACTATAAATATTAGGCTAAGGTTACTTCTATTCTCTTTAGAAGGAGTTAACAAATCAACTGAATCCACTTACTCTATTTGTAGTAATGCAGGTGTATCTTAGATATAATAAAATACATGTTTTACTCTGGAGTCATGTTCTTCTGACACTCTCCTGAAATTGTTTTAATGCTGAGATTCTTATTTGCAAATGTAAAAAGGCTATCACTTCTAACACAGCATCTGAAGCTAGGTTGAATTTTAGTTATAATATTGGCCATCTATTCAACACATAGTTAATTATTTAACAAAGTGTTAACATCTTTAACCTTGAAGTTTAATTAAAAAAAAAAAAAAAAAAAAAACAGATCCCATTGCAAAGGTTATTTTTTCTGTTCACTTCAAGTTAGTTTTTTTGTCTTTTCTATCTCATATTCAGCATCTGCCATATTTTCTGATTCAGATTTTCAGCCATGTTCTTTAAAACAAACTGGATACTTCCTTTTAAAATATTTTTTTTTTTTTCTCTCCCCAGGAACTCATTTACTGAACTCCTTTGTCCCTCTGTCCTTCTAAGGAACAGTGGCTTCCTTCCCTCTTCCACACACACATAGGAAGAAATGAATGCAGTCTTCAAAAGGCAAAATGGGAATGACTCCTTTTATGCAGCTTTGTTTACTGACACACAAAGACCAGTAGAAATGCCACTCATAAAACCATATTCTTGTGTCTTTTTAATTGTTAAAAAAACATTGAAAGATTGAGATAGCAGTGATGTATTTGGTTGGGGCTTTTTCCATGCATATCAAAAAATCTCAGGGGAAATCATTTTTGTATGAAAATATGATGACAACAAGCAATTTATATAATAGTCTTTTTCTTTCTCAAAACAAGAAAATGGTAACATCCCTTTTATTTCTGGATGTTTCTTTTCTTTTGGAAAACCTGCTAAATTTAATTGAGGAGTTTTGGATCAGAAATATAGCAGCCCCTTTTTTTGATAATTTCTCTTGTTCAGTTGGATAAGAAAAGAGGGGAGTTCTTAGAATAGTTACATGGCTCCAGGAATTTCATGTGCATTAGGTGAGTTTGTAAAGTTTTGAAGAGGAGAAAGAGGAAATAGTCTATCTACCTGCCTTCTCAGATATATTTTATTGAATTAAATTAGACAGAACTGAAATAGTACAATATTATCCCAGCTTCCATTTATCACCATAAACATACCACTGCATAAAGACATAGGGATCAAATGTATTTCCTAAATAAACCCAAGCAGACTTACTTTTTAAATGAGACCCTTATTGCAAAGCAATTTCTTATTTCTTGTGCTTTTCAGTCCTCACAGTTGACCTAAATCAGTGTATAAAGTTTATATTTCAGTCTTATTGGCTGGGGGTTGCACCATTCAGCTTCAACCTGTGGAATGTGAATGCACCTCCTATTATGACCTTTGACTTAATTTTTTACCATTATATGCATTAGAAAAAAAGTGTCATGAAATCCAGTAGAAGTTTCTGAGCTACATTTTAGTGACTGAAAAATTCAGAAGCAAAAATAGTTATGTATCTACAAGCAACTATTCTGTTGCCTCTTTCTGTTCTACTTTCCCTGGTCACAGTATGACCTTTAAAGGTCCCTTCCAATACAAATCATTCTAAGACTTTATTATTTTAGACGCCAGTCTTAAGATAAACTCGGTCCTTCAAAAACTTATTTGTTGCCAGGTAAAACACTGGAAACCAATAATGAATATCTCAGCTGAAGATACATACATTAGATTAGATGAGTTCTGTCTGTGAGGTTATAAATCATTAGCCATCTCTTAATGACTTGAATGCTTTATTAGAGCTTGATGATTTTGCCTCAATCTATTAAAAAGAGCCTTATAGTAAGCATATATATGCACAACTTAAATGGTTGTGACTGGTACGTTTACTTTTTTTAATTTAAAAACCAAGTTGTGCAGTGTCATATAAGTAAATTCACATGAGATAGAATTAAATAAAAATAAATCTGCTCTGATGTTACCTTCTAATTTTCTACAAATATGCATTTTATCTTTCCCCACACAACAAAATGTCACCCACTAACCCTTAACCAGCTGTTTGAAACGTTAATGAAGATGAGAATAAAAATACACTTTGACTAATTGAGTAAGATTTTATTTCACTGAGGAGTGAAATAGGAAAAAAAATCATCATTCTATTTAGAAGGAAAGACATAATTTGGCTAATAGTTTGGAAACAATTACAAATTCACATAAATAGATGATCTGACAAATTTCATCAAAGCGGTAAATGTGTGGAATCATGAGTATAATGAAGTCACAACTTCCAAACCACTACAAAGCATCACTTGTTAAATTTTTTTCATTTTGAAATTTGAGTGTAACTTTCTTTTGGGTTTTCAAGAGTGAAAGTGGAATGCAAGTTATCTAGGCAAGACATCAATGCACTACATTACCTCAATATATTAACTACAGGATACATATCACTGGCAATGCTGGTAGTTTCAGTACAATGTATTTGTGTTCAAAGGGTGTCTAGAAAGATTGCTGTAAGACGTGAAACTATTAGCAAGATCTTATTTTCATAAGCCTGTTTTCAAGTATAAACAATCATTATTGTATATTTTCCTTGAATAATTCTTTAAGTAAGAAGGACTCAGTAATGATATGGTAGTTTTATCCAGATGCCTACAGTGAAATGAAGTGGTGCATATTTGTTCCTGAGCTTCTCACACCATATGATGAATAACAGCAATTATAGAAAAGAACAATATTAGTTTTACAGTTATTGTTATTATCTTAAAGTACCAAGAATAAAATCCCATATTTCCCTAGATAGTCCAATCACCACCAAAATATGTGACAGAGGAACATTTTATAATCTCTGTATTTCACACTGTCTGCACAACTAGAAATTGGCAGAGCAAAGTCATTTATATCTCCTTATTACCAGCTTGCAGAAGGCTTTGAGAATATGGGGCTAGTGATGGATATTTCTATAGCAGATGTTGCTTTATTCTATTTTACCGTAGTACATCTACTTCAGATTAGTTCCACAGCAGTTTATTAAGGTAGTAGAAAGAGGTCAACACTAGGAGAACATGACACATAACTTGTTTACTCTTGTTTTGTAGAAGGAAACATATTTATACAGCAATCGAGAATATTAAGCAGAATCATAGTTCCATCATCTATAAATTTAGATCTTATTGTGCTGTGTAGCCAATTTAAACTGATGCAAAATTTGCTTAAATATGGAACAATTATCTAAATGGAATATTTCTACTGTAAATTAGATTTCTACAGAGTATATTGCACAGATATTTTCTCAGAGGGTAAAATGTACCTAAATGCAGAAAGTCCAATTGCATTAGTGGACTAAATGAAACTAAAATACCATTAAGTACTTTCGATAGTTCTTCCAGCAGGGTGAACTACACTCAAAGCAAACAGGTTTAACTGAATGGTTGTTGTACGCTTCTATGTTGCTTTTCAGAGTAGTTGAACTATAATAATGATATTCATTGATAATGAACTTCTAAATTCAAAATAACCCATGTAACTACAGATATATTCTTATAAGCAAATGTTTTTAGGATATGAATTCAGTCTAAAGAACAGTCTGTAGCATATCTGTTTGCATGGAAACAGTCAATAGGATAAAATAGGGTAAGATCTTTTTTGGGAGACGAATGAAATTTAATTTGTTGACATTTCCACAGATTTGTCAGCTCAAAATGAGCACAGATTTTGTAGACTTTGCACTGTTACAGCACAGAAGACCAATAGCCTTCTGTGAGAACTGTGAGAGAATGATGTGGTCAGTGGCATAAACATTCTCTTGACTGGACCTTTGTCCACTGTAGCAAACTGCAAAGAAGCAGTTGCTCCTCTGCAACCACCCCTTCCCAAATATACCTAGCTGGAATTGGGATTGTGACAGGAACTTGAGATAAGAAAAGGCGGTACTATTGTCCAGTTATGCCGGGTCTGGGGAGAAGAATGTGTCCACAGCTGATACTGGAAGAGAGATTGGAATGCTAATGGCTCAGAGGACAAGCACACCTGACACCTCAGGCTACTGCTGGTGTTGAATAAGGAAAGAGGCAAACCATTCAAGGAGTTGGGTACATCTCTCTATCCTTTCTCAAGTGACCCAGCCGTGATGATTCCCCTTCAGGGAAGTTCTGAGACATTGACACTTGGTAACCTCAAAGTATCCATCCTTGCTGATGGGCCAGCATGGGGCATAACTGACTCACCTGTGCTGACTTAATAGGAAACTGCCAATGTCTTAGAGGGTGTCAAAGACTCCTGAAATGTCCTGTGATCCACAGCACTGAACCATTTTATGTGAAGCTCCTGGTCCCATGCCAGCTATCTGGGTGTTTTCACTTGCACCACATAACTTGTGATTTTTTTCTGTTTCGTAGGCTTTCCTCACTCCTCATGGATCAAGATAGTGACAAACACTTTGACCAACACAAATCAAAATTACAACAATCAATCCTTGCTGAAGGATCCAAGGGGTGGTGATTATCTACAGTTAAATAAAAATATGTATTATTGACCTTGCCATATGGTATTGTTTGCACCTTATTCCAGGCAGAGTCAACTCTCTAAGAATTTTAGTAATGGGATTTTAACAAGGTCTCAGGAAGCATATAATCCATATAAATATGTGATGAGAGATAGAAAAGATGCACTTGATGCTCCATAATTGTGCCCACTGAGAGGACAAGTGACAATGGGCCCAGTCCCAGTTCTTGGAGATGTAGGTATCAGAAACCTGACTGGAAATTGTCATTTTCCTGAGTGAACTCTTCTAGCTTACTCTCCTCTGAGCAGGACAGTTGGATTAGATGATTCTCAGAGATTCCTTCCAACAACAACTATTATGTGAGATTCTGTGACTGCTCCATGGCCTTTAGCAATGGCAATATAGGGGAGCTGAAATTTAAACAGCATGAGGCCCAGTCTCTAGCATCCATTTTTAAGAGGTTCCTCCAAGTCCTCAATTCTACATGTACATGTATATATTTGAACAAATTGAAGAACTTGAAACATCTACTCACTGCTGCTTGCTATAATTCAAGCTAATGTCATAAGAATGTTATATTTGGAAAGTTCTATAGGTTCTCTCAGATTTTTCAGCGTCCATGTAACTTTAGCAGATTGTATCTGAACAATGTAAGTCCACCATATACTGCCTACTCAATTCATTCTAGTTAGCATTAGTTTGCACACAGCCTGAACTACAAAATTGGTAGTAAGAGAGAAAGGGTATTTTCACTTTTTTTTTTTTCTGTTATAATATTTCTGCAACCGAAGTACATGCATTTGAAATAAAAGTAATCATAACTGGTTTGTTTTACAAAAATTGCATTATGTGTAATAACTATTCTAAATAAATTGCAGTTTCAGTCAAGTTATTTTCTGATTATGTTATTAAATTGGTTACAGAGGTGTTTTTTGAGCAGACTTCACATCTTTCCACACCTTTAGTAAAAAGAGTGTTCAGAAAACTAGAGACTGGACATTCTGGGAGATTCTCTTTCTGGACTGTGAAGTAACAATGAGCTCACAGTTACATTCCCCTGTAATTGATTTTTTTAAAAAAATAAACTTATTGTGTAGTAAAAGAGATTCACAAGGTAATCTCCTTTTCTGTAATGTGTCATTTAAACAAAACACAAAAGTCTTCAAATATTTTTGTTACCTTTAACACAATGGTGTTTGTCTTTTCTGAGGGTGAAAACTGTATTTACTTTTTTTGGTCTTCTCTCTCTCTCTGTTGTCTTTAACTCAACACTGCACCTTGTATATTATAAACCCCACTACATTTGGGAAGATCTAACATGAAGTATCTTGTTAAAACTGCTTTCTTTTTGCAATTCTATTTTGAAGACCTGCACATTCGTATACCAGCATGTCTTAGCAGAAAATACATTTCTTGTATTTTTACTTAGTATAGTCAATTAATCTTGGCAGTTTACCCACAGTGTTTACTACTGAATTGCACTGTAAATTGATGTCACAAAGCCATTTAGTGAACTTAGATAACTTTAGGTCCTACTTTTGTTTACTTGTTTTCTTGTGTGTCATATATTATCAGTAAAAGATTCAAATTATGAGTTAAGAAGAATTTAAAACAATGGTGTTAGCGTTTTTCTTAGTTGTGAGGGGTATTTTTAACTCGTATCTTCACACCTGATCCCTAAAGAACACTGCTCAGAATCATTAACAGCAAATATGTGTTTACAGCTAGTTTAAATCAATTGCTAATTAACTCCACAAGGCAAAAATGGATTTTTGTTTAGCACTGAGTTTGCGCTTTTCCTTTATTCTCAATAGTCACAGGTGTAAGGTTCAAACTACATTAGCATCTGCTGTGTGACTGCCTGATCCAAACCTCAGAGAAATCAACATAAATTTAGTGGGGAAATTTGATTGGAAAATTGTCACAAAAATACTAAAGTTTATGAAAACTTTAAACTACTAAATCTCTAGTACTTCTGTAAATCTGCCATTGCTTTCAAGTCAGGATCAAGTCAGCTTTGAGGTTAGATCAGATTGCAAAAGGTCCAGTCACATTTTAGTACCTCTGCAACATCTTCGATGCACCTCTTCCAGTGTTCACAACCTTCACTGATTTTCCCCCTCATTTTTCTCTGCCTTGAACATCCTTTCCTGTAAGTTTGGCCAAATGTTCTCCTTTCATTGTATAACAAAATCAAGAGTCTAGCTGCATTTTCTTTAAAAATTCACCACAGATAATGGAAGAAAGCAATTTGAGTCTGCCTTTTTTTCTTCAGAGTGAACAGACTGTTCTCCCAATATACCATGTATATTCCATAACATATGTATTACAGCAAACACAAAAATTAATATGTATCTCACAACAGTTTTTTTGTTCTAATAATTAAAAATAAGAAGACTAAACAATCTACTGTTGATTAACTTAATATTAATCAAATGTAGTTTATTAGGAAAGAATAATGTTTACTTTTGGAATTTTGTAGCTGATTGCCACAATTCTTTATGCAAAGCTCTCATTTCTTCCAGCAGAAGTTTTACAAGCAAATATAATCTAGGGTTTAATGAAATGGTCCATTTTATTCAAGTTATGCATCCCCTGGTTTTGGTTGGTGTTATGAACTGATTTAAACACAGAAGAGCAAAGAATACCAAGTCTGTCTGTGAATAAACCCCTGGTTTGAACCCAGAATGGTTTGAAATATACCCCAAAGCTTGATTAAAACTAAACGAGGTTAGATGTTGGTGCCAAAAAAATATGGTATATTTTATTTAATATTGAAGGAGGCAATGAGAAATAAGGAGAAAAGAAAGATAGAAAGAAATGGAAAAAGAAGTGCATGTAGTGGTGGGGGGACAGGTGGAGAGTAACAGGGGTAAGGTGGAAGGTATCCCCCATCCAAGGGTCCCAACTACGCCTCTTTGCTCCCCTCCATCTTCTCTCCTTGGCAGAAAGAATCCCCCACTGGTGGCACCATGCTAAGAGTATTAAAGTCATGGATTACTATACAATTGGGTGAGCCGGGAATGCCCAGGTGCCTCTCTTGCAGGGAACAGTTTGACTCTGTCCCTTGCAACACTGAGGGTCTGTTGCATCATCTGCAGTACTCTGGTGCAGGGTCTGGGGACCCTTTTGGGGAGGAATTTGATGGGCCATGTCATCCTCTCTGCTGTGGATAAGCTTTTCCGGAGGTGAAGGGACCCCTGCAGCTTGACCTCCTTTGCACCACAGAGGATGGGTATCAACTGCCTGGGACCAGAGACTTTTTTACCACACACCCAAAGCCTCTCTTCCTCCCCGCGATCTGTGTGAGACTGGCAGCTGATATCCCTGGAGCTGTGCTCTTCACCCTGAGGGTGCTAAACTTGATCCCTCTGTGAACAGATTCTTCTTCCCCCAGCCCAGACTACAGACACTTTATCTTCTCTCCATCAAAGAGCAGTGTAGGGCTTTAGTCAAGGCTCCATTCAGGATGTGGTGGTCTCAGCTTCTGTTATACAAGGCAAGAATCCTTCATGAGATATTTAAGCCATAAATTGTAACATTTAAATCTCTGACACTTGGGTTGTTTGTTTTTTTTTCTTTTTGTTTTGCATTGGATTTTTAAATGAATGTATAGGATTCAAAGCATATATGATGAAATAAATATAAGCTGCTGGAGTTTTGGGGTGGCGATTTTTAACAAAAAGTAGAAAGTGTCAATCACTGTTTGGAATTATGATGGACAATCCAAAGAACACATTGTATTAAAAAAATTGTCAAATATTGATACTTTATATAAATGCTTATTTTATAAGCCAAATACATATGATATGTATGATATACCTATATGTATGATATACTTAGGATATGCATGTCTAAAGACCTGAACTTTTTGCATATAAGTCTATAAGAAACATCAAATTAATTGATCACCTCTGTTATTTTAAATGTTTCATTTAATTTTTAGTATATTGTGTTAATCAATAACTCATATCCGAATTTTTTGTGTTGCACAAAAATGGGATTTCAAGATGTTTTTTGAAGAAGAACTTTTGTATGCAGGAAGGCATAAAATGAACTTTTAAGAAAGGTGAATGTAGGGCTTGATGACTTCTAAACACAATGATTCCAGTGTAAATATCAAGCTCAAAAATCTTTCTTAGAGACTGCAGGAGAGAATAGCAAAACACTAGGGGAAAGAGAAGTCAGAATTTTCTTTAAAGGCTGTATTTCAAATGAATCCATTTCTTGCCTTTTAAAACACATTTTTCTTGAATAGCCTGTAGATGGCAGTCTTGTACCAGCCATGAAATTTTAAGCATTACGTCTATAAATATGCACGCACACAAAAAGAAATATAAAATATTGGTAAGGTGAAAAAAAGACAGAGTTTGAGGGGTTTTCCATTTTATTTTCCACATCATGAGATGGCAATTGTATGAAGTGCAAAGTTTCTGTAAATCTTATTTAAATCTTTCTATGGCTTTGCATTTTGTGTATATACAGAAACTAATTTCACTGTCACAATGACAATAACAAAAATAATTATCTCTAAATATAGCTGGTATTTGGTAGGAAATAAGTACCTCTGGAAGTGATGGATTACTGTCATGCTTCACTAGTCTGGATGAGTGTAGACAATTTCAGAATTGGATATCATGCTTATGAGTAATGGGGAATTTTCCTTAATGTGTATTTCTAAAATTATGCTGGTAAAAAACCTTCCTCTTGGAAATATAAAAGCCCTAAACATCACAAAAATTTTATTTTAATTAGTATGTGGCACTTGGTTTTAATCTGTGAAAGAGTGACATAAATTTATACATCATAATAAAGCCACATGCACACTCACATACACACACAAAGCCTAGACTACAATAACAAGTCAACCAACCGAAAAACCCCCAAAAGTTTCAAAATTCTTCTGACAGCAATATCAGTAAACCAGAATTACATGAAAGTGTTTCCCTGTCTTACAGTATAGAGAACCACACCACTCTTTCACATATGTTTTGATAAATAGTTTTGCCATGACAGAGATCATTGAATCACAAACCATAGAATATGTTGAACAGAAGGGACCCACAAGGATCACTGAGTTCAACTCCTGGTCCTTCACAGGACACCCTAAGAGTCACACCATACGCCAAAGAGTATGATCTAAAACACTTCTTGAGCTGTGCCAGGGCAGTGCTACTTTCCTGAGGAGCCTGTTCCAGTGCCAACACCCTCTAGGTGAAGACTCTTTTCCTGATACCCAACCTAAACCTCTTCTGACACAACTTCAGGTACTCCCTTGTCTGCTGTCACTGGTCACGCAGAGAAGATCAGTGTCAACCTTTCCTCTTAGCCTTGTGAAGAAATTGTAACTGTGATGACATCTCCCCTCTGTTTCCTCTTCTCCAGGCTAATAAACTTAGTGACCACAGATGCTCATCATACAGCTTTCCCTCAAGGCACTTGAGACTGAAGTGCTCTGCATTTAAACAACATGTCCACCTTCTGCTCTTTGCTGACGCGTCGCTTTTGAACAATTACATTTCACTGCCAGGATATAAACAGGGTGGTAACAGATGAATAAAAACTAATTTGAATCTGCAAAACGCAAACACACCTGATATTTCTTGGCTTTCTATTTGAAGAGGGCATATATTAATTTCACTTTTTCATGGAGTCACCATGGGAATATATATTGACCAATATAAATAACTTGTTAAAGGAGTTATTAAATAAACATATTGTATTTCTAATTTGTCTTCTACTTTCTGTGCCTTTTTCTTATCCTAAGCAGAAAGTATCCCTTAATTATAAAATCATTGTCTGAGGATCGGGTTTCATTACAGAGTTCTCTATAGATTTCCTTCCTCATCTTAGAAGATAATTTTAGTCAAATTATATCAATGTACACAAGGTACTCAAAATATCTTGCAAGTGAGGTTACCTTGTTTTGAAGGCTTTCTGATATTCCACTATGTCAAGATTTTCCTGGTAGAATTAATTTATGTTTATTTGTAAATTCTAGACACATAATCTCCTTCCCTTTCCAACTTATGTACCCTAGGATGTGGTAAGAAATACCAATATATGATGATATTTGAAATACTGTGTACCTCCCCACCTTATTCAGCATGCCCATTGGATTTGATTACGCTTTGAACTTGAACCAGTGGAAAAGGTACAGCATAGGAAATAAGGAACCGAGACTGTAATATTATTAATTTAATACTTTTACATACAGAAGAAGAACTAAATGCTGAAATTTAAAGCACAAATTGACTGAGAGAAATTTTCCACAGCATGAAGCATAAAAAAGCAATATTCCTGGATTAGAGCAAAAAATAAAATCCAACCAAAAGGTACTTAAGGTAAAAGAAGGAAGCAATAGGAGGGTGCAACCTGTAACCTTAATCACTGCAACTTGTTACTGAATTGTGAGTTTTGGTACAATCTTTCCATATCTCAAAATTTATTATTACTTTCCCTTCACTGGTCATTACATAAATTCCCCTTTCTGTGCAGCTGGTCCTCCAACAGTGCTTCCACATTACTCACAGAATCAAAGTAGAATAAAAGAAATATTTATTTTTAAAAATTATTTTACTAGATTAAGAAACCCCTCAAAAGTTGGATTTTAGCCAGTATAATATTTTGCTTGTTCAATACAAATATAAAGAAACAAAAATGAAACCTTAATCTATTTGAATCAGAAGATGATTTAAATATTCTCTTGTGCTTAATCTAAGACATGCATCTGGTATCAAGTGAGAGTTCAAGTCACAGATTTCTTTCTGAGATCATAAAACTTTCTTCTCCGCTGTGCATTCCATGAGAAAGTACATGCAATTAGAGATGTTACAACTGAGAAGTTAAACAATCTCAATCATTCATAGAAGCAATGCCTATTTTTTCCCATCAATCCTCCAAATACTGAAATCTCCATCTACCCTGCCTGAAGTGACTGGGTACAATTTGAATTCTGGGTGTAGCTACTATATGCAGCAAAAATGAATTTGACCTGAAGGTTTTCTTTTTCATCAGTGACATAGATATGCTCACTGCTATTCAAAATGAAAGATAAGCACTAAATCAAATACAATCTGTGTCAGCTTATGAAATGACTGTCTTATAAATTGGATGGTGTTAGGCTAAGCTAGAAATAAAGAAGGGTTACTAAATCTGCTTATCTGTAATATAAACAACTTGGAGTTCAGCTCATTTCCTTCATTAAGGAAGAAGATGTATTCAGTAAAACAGTAAACGCAGAACCAGCTCTGATAAGGGGCTCCTGAGTCTTAAGGACAAAGTTTTAAGTCGATCCAATAATTTAAATCTGGGATGGAAAAATTGAGAAAATTAGAAGACAGGTAAGGTGATTTGTGAAGAATGTCAGCAATTGATAATTTGTCTTTGTTTGTTTTTCTTATATGGCAGTGAAATAGATAATCTGATTCACACCAAATAAGTTTTACCACCAATATTATACCAAATCTTCCAGCAGTTCATCCAAATTTTATTATAGGAGAGTGTGAGAAAGCCATTTTGCCACATCCAGCACCTGGAAGCAATTTCTGACTACAGAAAACAAGAAAACTTTGTGCTAAGACAAAAGAAGTTTAATGTTGTTATTTTTAGTAAATTAAATATGGAATAGAGAGGGTAAGCTTTGGTGCTGGGTGAGACTAACCAAATAAACAATCAAAAGACACAGTAGACTAGAGTTACACTTTAAAAAGTAATATTGCAACTGATTTTGGTTTTTCTTGAGTTATTTGATTTCTTTTAACAAAATATCTTTTCTAATATCATCAGGATTGTGAAGCAGAGAGCATAGCACTGCTCAGGAAGAGACAAAGTGGTTATCTTTCAGTGATTTCTTTACTGTACTCCGATTGAATTTTTGCTGCATCTTAATAGAAAACAGTTTTTCATAACTTAACCAAATTTGTGTATCTGCAGAACTCTTGATGTGTGAGTTTTCTCAGCTTTCAGGGGTTCATTTATTCTCATTTAGACCAAGTTTTGTAAAGTAAAATCTATTGTCATATTTGATATATTGTATATGCGCACAATTTTAACAAATATGTAGACACGGTTTAAGACTAGAAACTTTTCATATGAAACACTGAAAAATAAAAGTACATCATGTAAAGTCATTTCAAAATTAGAAACTTGCTTGTACTACTAGATTTAGAAAATCTTTGAAATTGAATAGACAGTGATACATCATGAACCAGAACTTTATCTCCAAGTACTTCCATTGTAAAGATAAAAGAAACATTGCATTTTACCAAAATTAGGGTTTAATATGGCTGTCTTTTTTCATTACTTCAATTAGAGTATTATAAGAGTTTCTGACAAATATCTTGCTCATAATTCATTTGAAAACATACATTCTTTACCAGAAAAAAAATTTAATTTCTTGCAACAATTTCATCTCCCAAAAAGTGATAGAGAAAAATCATTCAATGAAATTAGCCAAGATTTAAGAGAAATTGCCGTAATTCCTTATTTCTGCCTCAAAAACTGTTAGTCTCAGTGGCAGTTCTTAGATTAGCAGTGCTTCTGAGCCATATCCCAGCTCCATGTAGGATGTCTGTTGCCTGCAAAGCCCCTGTTTTCTGGAGGTGAAAAACACTTCTAGGGTGAAAGAGCCCGCAGCTGGATGGCCTCAATCTTGCATCTCACCTGGACAAATCAAGGCCTAGAATTTTGGGAAACACTACTGCATATTGTCACTTCTCAAATGAGAGGCATTGTTACTGACTTCATTTTCTATAAATACAGTAATTTCACAATTACAAGCTGCACCGATTATAAGCCACACTTCGGAGGTGTCGGCAACGTTTCGTTTTTCCTCCATATACAAACTGCACCGGGTTGTAAGCCATACTTTCGTTCGCAGTGAGGATCCGTGTGCAACTTTCACAAAGTTGCCAATTAGTAACAGAATCGGGGAAACGCGTGGTTTACTGGCTTGGCTCGGGGACGTGCAGGCTCGGCCCAGCCCCCACTGCCACGGAACTGCCCTGGCCCGGCTTGGTTCCCCCTCCCCCACCAGGAAACGGCCCCAGCCCAGCCCGGCTCGGCTCCCGTCTCCCCTGCCACGGAGCTGTCCCAGCCCAGCATGACTCCCCTCTCCCCCGGCAGCCCCGACCCTGCTCCCCCGCGGCTGCTGGGGGCGGCCCTGGCCTTGCTCAGGGCTGCTGCATGCTCGCATTTCTGGTAGGCAAATTTCTGAACTTTTTTTCATGTATTAGCTGCTCCAGAATACAAACCGCACTTCTGGGTACGGAGCAAAACTTTAGTCCAAATGGTGTAGTTTGTAATCTTGAAATTACTGTAAATTAAATAATACTTGCTGATACTTTATCAAAAGATTGTAAGGACAAATATACTGATGCTTCGTGTAATTTTCTATTAAAATACCAGCTATATAAGTTGTAACAGGTAGATACAAATTCACTGTGTGGACCTTATTATCTGCAAGTTAGCACTATGACTAGACTTATAGTAAAGATCTGACTAAAGCACAGAGACGTGCTTTCCTACAAAAGACTGTTTATTGAACCTTAAACCATATGCCTTTAAGAAATGTTTCTTATACATGATCTCTACTAGTATAAATCTACTAGTATAAACTACTAGTATAAATAGTATTATGAGTTGGTTATTTCTACTAGAAATACCTTCATATTAATAAGCATATTATTTCTTGCTTCTGCATGTAGGCATATATATATAAATCCTGTCAAAGCTCAGCTGCTCAACACTAAAGCCAAGTTAACGCAGCTAACATAGACCACATCAATTTATGCATGAAGAGGTTCACAGTACTCATATCAACTGTGGGAGGTCCAAATTAAAAATCTACAACTCCAAAAATACCCTAGACAGAAGAATAAAATGAGTTTTGTGTGAATATCAAAACCTTTGTCTTAGGTTACAATGTTAGATATACCCAAATGTACGGTATGTATACTGTCACCGTCTTCATAAGGTGTTAAAACCAGGGGGGGCAGTGCTCTTTATTGCTTTCATGACTCATCCCTCATAACTCCAGGGGATATTGTCTGTTAATTGTCTGTTACTGAGTCCCACTGTATGACTGAAAAAATTACATCATCCCATTGTGAGATGTGCTGCCCAGGGGGCAGAAACAAGCATTCCTACCTGGATATAATCTAAGATTTGGAACACCACAGTCAGTTTTATCCACTGAATTCTCAGAGGATGAAAGCTCCATAACCACCACTGGACCTTCAGAGGAAGACTACTTCCTTTTACAGGACCGCTGCTTCAACAGAGCCACATCTGTCACTCCAAGAGGACTGCAGCCACCATTTAATCTGACTGCTACTAACACCCTGACTGATGGGGTGTCAGGTTGCACTCTGACTCAGACTCTGTATTGCGTTTAATTTAATTTTCCTATTAAACTGTATTTCTGACTTGGCATCTTAACTGGTTTGCTTTCAAACTATTACAACCTTCCTGTTGGAAATGCATTCAGTTTAATATAGAAAAAGGGTCACACAAGAAAATCCCAACAACAAATGGAATAATTCTGATTCCTACCAAAATAGGAGTTGTCTAAATTTTGGCTAACATGCATATTCAGGTATTACAGAATATAGTTGTGATAGCTAACATTTTATCAAGAAGTAGTCTCAGGTTCCCTCTGAACAGTGAGAGAACATGAATAGGGCATGTCTTCTTAAGCTGCAAACAGAGTGCTGAAAGAAGACCTGAAGACCTTAATCAAACAAAAAGTTTGCAACTCTGGATTTCAGCCTGAAAGAAGCTTTTAAAATTCTGGTCTGGAGGGTGCATGTCCCAGTCCATTTCATATTACTTCTTTCTTAGACAACTACCCAGCTCTGAGATAGTGTTCGTGGGTTTTGCAATGGTCAATAGTTTATTATTAATGATACAACATGATAGTCAGGGAAACTGGTGTAAGGGATGAAGTGGAGCTTCCCTATCTGTGCTTGATCTTGTTCTCTTTATTGTTTAAGTCTGGGACCTTGCTTGCCAGTGGCTGCCCCATACAATCTCACTGCCCATTTAATACTGGCACCCTGACTCCTGATTAACCCCCTTCACAAACTGTACAGTATTGTTAGACTCTCTGAGCGAATATAGAACATTTCTCCTGGATTTTGTCTGCAGAAGAAGACCTGAGTGGCTTGGCCATATGAACACAGAAGGGCTTGAGTTAGACAGTTACTTGAGCTATCTTAAAACAAAATCTCCCTAACTGATGAAGACAAAAATTTGCATCTCTAGTGGGCAATTTGACCCAATAAAATCCTGATTTACCTTGCAAAGGTCTGAGAACACCTTTCACTGACCATTAGAAGAATCCTGAAGAGAATGTGTTGCTAACTAGGGTATTTCAGTTAAGTGTCTAAAATTGAATGGTCCAAAAACTGAGTAGAGCTGTGAGTCAAAAGTATTTCTGTTCCAACACACACCTTTCTAAATCACAATACCTTTCTAAAATAAGTTGTGTCTGCTCAGGTGGCAATATTTACTGAGTAGTTAAATTGATAGCAATTGTACTTGTATTGCGGTGAAAATGCTTTACTATTATTTTACCAAAAACCCCTTGGGTTTGTTCATCTAAATTAGGGAAAAGAAATAACCAGGAATGTTGAAAAGTGCATCTTTTATTATAAAAATATCTTACCCCATAAATTCTGTTTATCATAAAATATTTGCATTTAGTTTACTTGACTTTTAAAATAAAGATCCATTTTTTTTTCCTGCACTGTCCAAAATAATTTATGTTTGATATTTTTGCTGCATTTGTTTTCCTCACAACAACTGGGCTTATGACAACTCACTTGTCACACTGCTGAATGATTATAATCAGCTGATAATTGAGGCTTTGGGCTGGTTAGCCTTTGCAAATTCAATTTCTTTAGCTGGAATGGTATAATTAAAGCCAGATTTATAAATCAGTATTACATGCTAATTACCAATATCAGAAAAAAATAGCCAAAATATTATCCTTAATAAACTGAATGTTAAACATTCACAGAATGAATAAATAAATTGCTCTTTTTCCCTCTCATCTCAATTTTTGAGAAAATATTGATATGTTATTCAATCACATAATTCCTACATTTGACCAAATTGTATGTTTTGGTTTTAATTTGTTTTTGCAAATGCTGGGGTGCTTCCAGCATATTAAAAGGAGAGATATTAAAGAGAAACAACCAACAGTGTTGTTTAAAGACAAAAAATTTCTCGGGTTGGTTGTTTCTGCTCTCTCACAGAAGATAAACACTGACACCTAATCTTGATTGCAATCACATTTTAATGACATTCCTTATCCTTCCCAATCTTTCAGTTTATAATTATCTAACCTGCTAGTAAATTTAAAAACAGAGAGAGAAGGAAAACTACTCAGTTTGGATGCGTCGTAATTGGCAAAAGGAAGAGTCAATTATCACAGATTATTAACACAAGCATGCAACATCCGGTAGTGACTGAGACTGTTTGTCTAGGAATACCTAACAAATAATTAAAATCAAGAGGCAGATATGGATCTTGCCTCTCATGATTGGTTTTTCCTGATGTACAGGATTTGATAAACTCTTCCAGTTTAATTTCTGGATTGTTGGTTTTTTAAACAATATCTTAGATGTTCAAAAGAATGCATGCACAGTACATGGAAAGACTACCTAGGAAAATTAGACATCTGTCTGTGTTTATCTTGATTTTCCCAATTGTACTGGCTTAAGCTCTCCTAAAAGGATGTGGAAAGCAGAAACAATCTGTGTTCTTACTGTGTTCTTTCAGCCCTATAGAAAAATCTGCTGGGATTGGCTGCAGATGGCTTCATCTCAGAAGAAGAATGTGCTTCCTAACAGTTGCTTGTTCTGTATGCATGATCAAGCAACAGTCAATGGTTTCCTGTGCCTCATTAGCTGCAGTGACAGGAAGAAGTATGATTCTCCAAAAATACCTGCCCTTCCTCCAAACTAAGGTAACTCCACACGGAAGAAACACCAAGAAACTTGAATCTTGTGTTTGGCTTTCTTTTAATGGAACAAATAAGGAAATAAAAAGAATTGTAAAAATTATGAGCAAATTTTTTACAAGAATTTCACATTAAGTAAGTAAGCTTAAGCTTTCGGTATGTATGTTACAATCTTCTCTCATTAAATGAAAAGAAGGAGTTATTTTGCTGCTGCTGAAGATTCTCAAATCTTGTAATATAATTCAGTGTGCATATAGACCAGGATTCCTTAAGTACCTATTTTAATGTTATATGTTTTAAACTGCAGGAACAAAAGCAGAGTTGAAGCTTCTTGGATTTCTGCTGCAGCAGTGAGACCTGCGGAAGTTAAAAGGGGAATCAGTAGGAACATTTGAAGCTAATAATTTTTTTTCCAGAGTTGTTTATGTAGTTGTAATCAAGTCACTCTTTCTCCCTGTAGGTTTGCTACCATTTCTACTATTTTTATATTTTCACTATACCTGCTAAAATTAATATCCTGAAGAATGTATTTAAAACCAGTGAGCTGGTGTGCACCTTGAGATATCCTCTCTACAGACCATAAAGGAAATCTTTTGATTCAGGTGTGACAGCTATGCTAAATTCTGCCCAGGCAGTTTCAGTCCTTGTCCCTAAACTAATATTTCTGAGTTTAAACATTTCTTTTTCCTACTTCTCCCAAAATGAAATATGAAAGTATGGTAATAAAATGACCATAAAAGTTACTGCAGTCTAATGCAGCACATTTTTTCATATTTGTGAAAGATACACCTATTTCTAACCTTGAAAGTTTCTGAGATAACAAACTTAAAGTCCTGACAAGCTCAGTACTACTTATCTAAGCTGTGATAGCTCCCTCTGGAAAACATACAGCTGGTGACCGATGTATTTAGTTCACTGAGGAATTATCACAACAAATTATTTCCCCCAAATTCTTCTCAAAACAACTATAGGATGCCTTTAAAGACATGGCCAGGAGGTCGAGGAAGGTGATTCTGTCCCTCTATTCTGCTCTTGTGAGACCCCACCTGCAGCTGTTGCATCCTGCTCTAGGGTCTTCAGCAAAGGAAAGATCTGTTGGAGCAAGTCCAGAGAAATGTCAGAAAGCTGATCTGAGGGCTGAAGCAACTCCTCTCTGGATACAAGCTGAGAGAGCTGGGGTTACTCAGCCCGGGGAGCATAATTACAGCCTTCCAGTACTTAAAGGGAGCTTGTAAAAAGAGATGGAGAGTGACTTTTCACATGGAAAGACAGTGATAGAACAAGCTAAAAGAGACTTATATTAGTTAGGAGGAAATTCTTTTCCATGAGGGTGGTGAGGCACTGGAACAGGTTGCCCAGAGAAGTAGTGGAAGTGTTCAAGGCCAGGCTGGATGGGGCTTTGGGAAGCCTGATCTAATTGGTGGTATCTCTGCCTATGGTGGGATCCAGATGACCTTTAAAGTCTCTTCAATTCAAACCATTCTGTGAACCTATGACTCTACTTATGCTAATTTTTTAAAATGGGAAATGTGTCCCATGAAGAAGAGATAATTATATGGTATTCTGCACAGATTTTGTTAGTATTTACTCAAAATAAACTGTGTAATACATGCAATTTCCACTCATTTTACATTTTGAATTCTGTGCTGCATTTTAACAAAGTTGCTTCTAAGTAATTATTATTCCTATTATCAGACTTACTTTTCTTCATCTTTATGGCAGTGTTTTTTTCTCTCACATGAATATTAGCTTATACATTTATACAAAACTGTTAATTATTCTAGCAAGGTAAATTAAGCCCTTCAGTCAAATATATGTGCCTAATTTAAACATCACTTTGAAGGCAAACAAAAAAATAGATGTACAGAGATTTTTGAGAATATTGACAAGCTAGAATTTCTCATTTGTTGTAGTTGTAGACAATGTTTGGTTCTTTAGAATGTCAATTAGGTGCCTCAATTAAGTGCCTTAATGGGAGCCTAGAAGCCCAATATTAAGAACCAATTAAAAATTCCTGGATCTATGTTTAAGAAAAAACCTGAAATTTTAACTTTAGTTGCATGTGTACTATTTGTTTTGTACACTTGGTCCGTAAATACTCAATAAATGCATATGTTAGATTTTTAAAAATGAGCAATAATACGCATCTTGTATTATGAACACCAGACTAATTTTTGTTTCTTTTTAAGGGGCTGATGTCTGCCACACATGGCTATATTGGAAACAGTTCTAGTCATTACAGCTGTTTTTTGACCTTTTACATATTCCTCCACCGGCAAAACAATTTAGTCCTCAATTACGGTGAACTGAACAAAAGTCAATAGACTAATTTTTTTTTACCTTCTCCTTCTTAGTGATATCTTACATTAAATGAGGCAGAATAATCTTACTTGTAAATTAGTAATAGCACAAACAAGTCGTGGATTTTTTTAAAAAGTAAAAGCAATGAGGAAGGGTGGGTTTGCTGATAGTACTGTTTTTAACTACCTAAGCAATGTTCAGCTGTAAAATTGTGTTTAACTGCATAAGTCACGGAAGATATAGCTTTATCCTTTCTCAATCCAGTGAACATGTGTGACAGTCACTAATGGGACAAATTAATTCAGATTCCAAATCTCAGAAGCTTTTATTGTTTTTCCAGGTATTGCTTATTTTCTGAGGTATAGGTAAATTATTTACTTACAGTATAGTAACAAACAATTCCAGTTTTGAAGGAAGAATTTTCTTTCCAAATGTCTAGCTCGTAAAATAAATTAAAAAAAAGAAAGAAATAGGCATCTATATTATTATGTCACAATAGAAGAAGAAAATAGAAGTTTTTGGGATGTAATTTGGGTTTGGTTAAGAAGGAGTCTTTATTAAAATCCTTCCCTTATACACTGCCCTTCTCAGCTGTCTTTCCCTCTCTCTCCTTAACTTTAAATTTGTCTACAAAAGGCATCAGTTACTTAGAAGTAGTCCCATTGGGTGGCTTTGCTTTTCTCCTTTCTCTGGCTCTTCTCCAGCAGGAGGTCAAGATGTGGATCTGGGTAGTCAAAAGTGCAGAACACTGTAGAAAGGCACGCTCATTTCTAGTTCTGTTAGAGGCCTAGAGGGGGCTGCTGGGCCAGTGAGCCTGAGAGGTAGTCAAGGAGAAAAAAGTGGGTAATAGTGAAAGAGAGTGAATAGCTTCAGGAACACACACCTGCTTCTTCAGCCTTGTCTCTGGCAGGAGAGGTAACAAGAGTTGGCAGGGCCAAAGATCTTCTTTGTTTTTCTGACTTTTTTGGCTTCAAACACCATTGCCTTTTTCTGCTACCTTTCCTGAAGTGTTGAGGGTACTGCTGTCAAATATATTGGTAACTTTCTTTACAGACACAGATAAAAGTAGTAGTGTTTCTTCTGTTATAACCTAATGATATGGGAACAGCAAGGATTGTAAGCAACAATAAAATTCTTTATGACACCACTGATGTAGCAGGAAGACAAGAGGATTTTTTATTCAGCATGAGCTAAAAGACTCATCTGACTTTTCCTGTTGCACTATGGTAAATGTAATGGGAATTGCTAAGGGCAGTTCTCTCTTTGTTCCGCAGAGGTTAACTGCTGGTCACCTTCTGCTGTCACCCCTTTACTCCACAGGTGCTGACTATTCTTCCCTGCAAAGTGGTCTGCCAGATTACCATAATTATTCCCAGAACAATTGTAAGTGCTACTTATCTGTATTTGTTGCTTGTTAGACCTGATGAAAGGGTTCTGTATATGTATGCGATTATACAGGCATATGTGTAAACATTGTCAAAACGTGACAGCTAGAAAGTATCAATGACTAATAGAGATTAATTATCCTACCTTCTGATTGCAGTGTTTGCACATTGTCTGTCTTTGTATCTTCTTTCTACTTCTTTGATCTCCTATCTGCCATGATATTGTACAATAACCTTCAACATTTATATGCTTTACGGAGTTGTTTGTGATGAATTGTAAAGTGTTGTAAGTTACTTTTTTCCTTTATACCTTACATAAAGCAGTTGTCTTTGATTCTTCCTCTAGTATAGTTTTCCCCTTTGATTTCCTCCAGCCACAAAAACAGCACTGGAAATTCTCTATTTCAAAGGAATTTTTATTGTATAATAAATATCCCTGTGTGTTGTAGCATGGCGTATCAACACAGTGGAGGGTTTTTTCTTGAAAATATTGCTAGAATGGTACAGCAGGACATGAGACATAAATGATCAATTAGTTACACAAACAACTGACAATTATAACAAGTCATTTTGAAAATACATGTCTTCCTTTTTATATATCTCAAAAGAAGAATAATATAATGTATGCAAGCTATGTTACAACATCATTACAGATAAGGTCATACTTCCATGTAAAATTGAAATAAAGCTGGATGAGGTATTGTTCTTTTTCCCCCAGTAGAGTTGGGAATAACTTCTATGAAAATAACTTTTTGTTGAATGAGAAACCAAAGTGAAGAAAATATAAGCATGAAAACCAATCTAGGCAAGTGACACTTCAGAATGTACACACCTAGTACTTTACCAGAGTAGAAAATGTGAAAGCATGACTACATAATACTTGCAAGCACTGTAAAGATATCTCCAAGCCAGGACTCAGAGTAGTGACACAGTTGAGTTTTTGCTGTATGCCCAGGCCAAATTGCCAGGCTGAAAGGCAGGCCATGTGTCTGCACTCAGTGGGGTGTGGATGCCACCACACAGCTCCTGGATCAGACTACTGTGTCTATGTATTGCTGTCCCAGCCATGTTATACTGTGGTTCCATGTTAAAAAGAAAAAAAAAAAATGAGGAAAAGGAAAAGAAAAAAACCCCAATAAAACAAAGGAGTAAAGAGAGGCAGCAGGCAAGTTCAGCATTGAACCAGTGATCATTTTCATTGCTTAGCTACTCTTGATGTCATGGCATTAGCTACTGTGTATCACCATTTTGAGGAAATAGCTAGACCAGTTTAGAAGAGACCTCTGTCTTCAGGCCTTAAATTTTCTCCCAACAAAACAAGCTTGGTATCATCAGACATCCATCCTAATACCAAAGCAAAGTCAAAAATCTCTGTGATTTCATGTTAAACAAGCACAGAATCACAGAATAATTTTGTTTGCAAAAGGTCTCTGAGATCCTCAAGTCCAGCCTTTGACCAATCACTACATTGGCAACCAAACCAGACCCCTAATCATTTCTTAAATACCACCTTAAAGGAGCGAAAGAGTAATATTAATTACTCATTAATATAAATATATACTAATTATATAAATAGTCATTAATAAATGAGTATTATTAAGAATGATGACTGCCTCACTTCCCTGGACAGTCTATACTAATGTTTAACAATCCTTTCCATAAAGAAATTCCTCCTAACCTCCTTTGGTGTAGCTTGCGGCTAAGACCTCTCATCCTGTCAGTTGTTGCCTGACAGAAAATGCTGTCCCCCACCTGGCTGCAATCTTCTTTCAGGTAATCGTAGAGAGTGATAAAGTATCCCCTGAGTCTCCTTTTCTCCAAGCTAAACAAACCAAACTCCCTCAGCTGCTCCTCACAGGACTCACTACACCCTTTGCCAACTTTGTGTCCCTTTCCTGTGCTCCAGCAGATCGACAGTCACACCCAGCTTAGTGTCATTTGCAAATTTACAGAGATTGCACTCAACCCCCTTGTCCAGATCATCAATAATGATGTTAAACAGGACTGGGCTTGATAGTGAGCCCTGGGGAGCAACTCTCACAACTGTCCACCAATGGGATGTGGCACCGTTCTCCATCTCTTTCTGGGCACAGTCATCCAGCCAGTTTTTAACCCACCAAACAATGCACCTGTCAAAGCAGGGGGCTGCCAGCTTCTCCAGGAGAATGTAGTGAAAGAGTCAAAGGCTTTGCTGAAGTCCAGGTAGACTATATCCACAGTTTTTCCTCATCCACATGGCATGTCACCTGGTCAAAAAAGGTTAGGCTGGTTACGCAGGACCTGCCTTTCCTAAACCCATGCTGGATGGGTCTGATTTCTTGGTTACCCTGTTGTATTCTGGGATCACTTACGGGCCAGAATTCTTCTTTTGAACAGGTGAACTCCATCTTTCTCCAGCAGACCTGGAGCCACATAATCCACCCCATTATCAAAAAATCCAAAATTCCACCAACAGCATCAGTCTTTAAGCCACATGTTGATTATACAGGTTCTTTTGTGATTTTTTTACATTCTTCCCTGCTACCAAAAGAATTGGGGAAAACATGCTTCTGACCCTTGAACAAGTCTCCCAAGTGCCCTGAAGTGCTTTTTGGACTTGTCTTATCAACCTCCTTGTTGCCAACCTAGACAACCAGCAGTGAGTAATAATCAGAGGGCTGAATTTGTCCAGGGAGTCTCTTACCTGGGCCCCAGGAAAGCAGATTTTCCTGTAGCAGAGGTCCAGTTAGCTACAGAATCCTCACTTCCCCTCATAATGAAGCTTCCTATGACAACTATCCTTTCTCTCTTAACACCTATAGTTGTGATCCATCTAGTTGACTGACTTGTTCTGATCAACGCTCCAGATAAACCTGCATCTCCACTGTCATTTTCCTGACCTTCAATTTCCAAAACATCCAAAACATCATACCTATTTTGTAAGGGTACTTGGAAAGGTGAGGGAGGCCAGAAGAACATAAAGAGTTCCATGTCATGATACAAACCAAATAATTTACAGTGCTGGAAGGCTTCTTTTTAAACCTTTAATATATATATTCAATGAGTTTAAAAGCAATTACTGCAGACAAATTAGATGTCACATTCTAGAAAAGTAACTTTTAAATGGAATGTAAACTATCCTTCCCATAATAGCAAAAGTGTAACAGTGTTCTAACATATTTTTAAATGAACAATTTAGATTTAGTTTGAGACCTCAATATTGCTGTCAGGGAAAGAGAGAGCAGTATCCTAACAGGAGATTTTTTTATGCTGACAGGATCTTATAAATTTCTATTGCTATTCATAAACTCAAGAAAATGCATCTCCTAGAAACTATAGAAAATACTTTTGAGGTGTAAAAACAACAGTAGAAAATATGTATTAAAGGATCCCCTCTCCACTGATCCACAGAAAATGGGTTCTTAAAGTCCTCAACTGCAAAGCCATGGATTTTCAATTCAAGGTTTTAACACAGGAAGTCTCCAGTTTGACCCTTATGTGTCATCTTAGCCTAAGGCTGTCATGAAGACACATTTGTAAAAGTATACAAAGCAATGCAGAGAAAAACACAGTTAGAAGAAAAGACAAGTCAGTAGTTTCAGAGAAAAAGACAACTATAATAAGTCGTGAAGAATTAGTATTAATTTACAACTATGTGGAAACAAAACAGAGAAATCACACCTGAGGCAATGACCCTCCAGATGCATTATTTATTTTTGAAGCTGTTTCATCTTCATGACCTCTGTCAAGATATTAGAAAAAAAATTATTTATTTATCTTGCTTTTTACACACAAGAGATTTCTAGTGATTTCAGGGGAAATTCTTGGTATTGTTTCATTCCTTGGCTTAAGTTTATGGACAGTGCTTTTTTACTGTGTTCTTCTCTAGGATTTTGCCATTGCTGAATCATTGAGAGTCCTAAGAGTACTAGATATCTATTTCTTTTCTTGGATAAGACATGCACACATAAGCAGAACAGTTTCAGCAAACAGGATCATTTATATTTTATGTTTTGTGGTTCTTTATGGATCTGATTCTGAAGTAATTCTGTTCTGTTTGGCTCTTCTGACTCTCTTTGGAAATTTCCTGTTTTGACATATATTATAATTACATCTGCGTATTCGTTTGTAGAATATCTCTCTTATTTGGAGGTGCATAGTCATCATTTGCTTCCTGCAGCCATGATAATGGCTGAGATTTTATCACACCATCTGTCTGAAACTTAGGTCTTCCTTGAAGACTGGAGGAAAAATATGCTATCATCTGAGCTGAAATATTTTTCAGGCTAAATGAGTGTTATTAAGATGTATGAGGCAGAACCTGACATATCATCCAGAATCCATTTTTTCAGTAGTAGAAGCTAATTACACTGATCCTTCACGTAAGCCTCATGTTTCCTAGAGAGAGTACATGTGATTGTTTTTCACTGGACACTCTGCAAGAAACCCTTAAACTTGATATTAAAGTAATGCTTCATAAGATCCACTGTATTGGATAATAAATAAGAGGAAAATTCTGGTGGTCCTAGGAGGTGGGATTTTATTAAGATAATTATTTGGAGAGATACTGCAACTGTAGTGAAAATTGCAGCTTTGGGCATAGTGACTAGCCACTGCTGCTGCCTGTTCTATATTTTTGCCTGTTGCTGCCTGTTCCCCATTTTTTGAACGCCATTCAATTTGGCTTTCTAGAAGAGGAGATCACCTTAGTTAAATGGAGTCTGTTGCTCCAATTTCAAGACCAGTTTTTCAGACATTATAACTTTATGAAATTTAAAAACATATGGAACAAAATTTTGCAACTGATTTCTCTGAATATTTTTTACTTGCAGAAAAAGACAGTTTTATTTTCACTCAAAACCAGAACAGAAGAATTCCTGGAACTCACTTGATTTCCCATGTATTTTGATGCAAAATTTGGTAAAAAATGGATATTTACATTGAGATTATTTCTGTAATTATTCCTGTATTTTTCTCTGTAGTAAATAACCCTGGTACTGATTGCAAGATCCTTTCTGTACTCTATGTGAAGTATGAAGTCTATCAAAAGATATGATGTATAAACAAGCATTGAATGTCTATGTACCCAAAAGAGTTGCACAATAAACTTACTGATCAACTTCAAATCTGTCATTTCTTATCATCTCAATAACTGGTTTTGTGCCATTTTCAATATGGTATCATGGTTTCTGGGGAAACCTGTACATGTTTTTAATATGCACTTGATAGTTACAAAGATTTATATTATCTCTATAATGGAAATTGGTATATTTCTCATTTCCTTTGAAACCTGACTATCACCCTGACCCTAGAGAAGAAATTCATATTACCAACTTTTAAACTTGCACAGTGTAGACATTTCTATCTAAACTAGATAGAACATTTGTAATTTTTGCTCAGTAAATACAAAGAGTCACTTATGGTTATATTTTTTCTACTTTAGATGCCCATTTTGACCGGAAAACAATTATATTTAATAATTATACTTAGGAAATGCATACTTTTTCTCTATAAACTTGAAATGAAGTTTGGGATGTCTAACTCAGGCGTGTAAGTCTGCAATTTGTAGAGTTACACTTGATACAAAGTAAAGGAAACTTCTGGACTGTCTTTACACTTAATAATTTCATTGTACAGACCAGCCTTGGAACATGTTCTGTTTTTCTGGCTCGCTTCTGTGATTTATTCCAGAATAATGCAGTTATTTATGCACCAATTCTATTATTAGCTTCAGTGTTTCTCCTTTTTTGTGTGGTTGCTGCTGATTGTGAAAGGAGGTAGTAGCATTCATTTACTAATTGTCTCTTATTGATAGCCAATCTTATTAGTGAAGTAAAACAAGCATTTCACTTCCTCAGTTTTTTCATTTTAATTTCCTCCTCATTAATGCATTGCTCTTGTCACTCAAAGACCTCCAGAGAAGAGTTAAAACCAGAGAACCTGAAGACTGTTTTTCTTGTTTTGTAGAAATCTCTTCACATTTCCATATGCACTCCTAGATGTAAAAGGTTTGGCAAGGATGAGATTTTTTTCCCTTGAGTCTTACTATATGAAAGCAAAATCTGGAGTAAACAGCAGCTACAAATTCTGTTCTCATTTGAAACCAAGAGAGCTTAGCACTTCTGCATTGTTTAGGTCTATCATATCTTAGATGAGCTCCCTTCTGTATACAGTAGCAATGTTGCATATTGTGTTAGGATCTGTATCTTAAGGCCTTAAAATCTCTTCTGGCATCTGAATCTCATTACAGCAAAGAAGACAATGCAGTATTTGCAGCTGTAGTTCAGATTCTTTTAAATCCCAAGATATTCTTATTTTAGATCTGGATCTGGAACTGGGTAGGGGAAGATATATGACAAACACAATAATGACTTCAGCCCTCTATTTGAAAAGTCTGTATTAGCCCAGAGAGCTATAATTGGGTCACTGGTAACCACTCATGGAGTAATACTCATGCAGGTCAAGTTTCAGTCTGAGAGGGATTTTTGCACCTGAGAAGGCACTGGCAGTCACAGTCTTGAAAAGGTCATCTGAGGCTTAATTGCAGTCATACAACAAGCTTTTTCATAGCTGTCACATTTTCCTGCACCCTTTTGGAAGTAGGCAGCAAACATGTTTTTTTCTCACATTTTACAGAATGCTACTGCAATAGAGACACCACTTCTGCCTTGAGACAAGATAATCTGTGCAAACAGAAGAGAATTTCTAAGAAGAGGAATTTAGAAAGTTCAGAGGCAGGGAGGGAAAGAAAATTTTGCATGTTAGGATAGGTTTCTGCATAAAGGAAATGCATACGGTAAAGTGCTGATCAGTTGGGTTGGTTTGCTACATGGTCAGTGAATCTTGGTTCAGAAAATGGGTCAACAACAATCACCTTCATTAGAAACTTCTTGCCTCTGGGAAATATTTCAGTTTGAACACAAAAAAAAGTTTGCAATGAAGGACATTTTATTTACAGTGTTTAAATCCATTCCACATTTCACATTTTAGTGGATTTTCAGCGGCAAGCAAATGGTTTGGGTTTTTTTGTTTGTTTGTTTTGGGGTGGGTTTTTTGGGTTTTTTGTTTTGTTTTCCTGTTGTTGTTGTTTTTGTTTTTTGTTACATGATACACATACACTTAGATACTGAGGAGATTTTAGTATATGTTCCAGCAAGAGATGGACTTCTCTGAGAAGAAAGGCACTGATCACATTAAAAGGGTTGGTTTAATGCTACATTATAAATTGGAAAAGTGAAGGGAAAAGGGAAAAGGGAAAAAAGAGGGAGAAGGGAGAAGGGAGAAGGGAGAAGGGAGAAGGGAGAAGGGAGAAGGGAGAAGGGAGAAGGGAGAAGGGAGAAGGGAGAAGGGAGAAGGGAGAAGGGAGAAGGGAGAAGGGAGAAGGGAGAAGGGAAGTTCCGGGAAGAGAAGTTCCGGGAAGGGAAGGGAAATTCCGGGAAGGGAAGTTCAGGGAGGTTCCGGGACGTTCCAGGAAGGGAAGGAAAGTTCCAG